>NW_026947827.1:0-141000 GCF_034190915.1 Cavia porcellus
TCTCACTCCTACTAGTGAATGTAATTAACACACACCCATACAATGCGCACCACCCCGTGATATTTTTCTCACTGCTACTAGTGAATGTAATGTAACACACACCCATACCATGCGCACCACCCTGTGATGTTTTTCTCACTCCTACTAGTGAATGTAATGTAACACACACCCATACCATGCGCACCACCCCGTGATGTTTTTCTCACTCCTACTAGTGAATCTAATGTAACACACACCCATACATTGAGCACCACCCCGTGATGTTTTTTTCCCTCCTACTAGTAAATCTAATGTAACACACACCCATACAATGCACACCACCCCGTGATGTTTTTCTCACTCCTAGTAGTGAATGTAATGTAACACACACCCATACAATGCGCACCACCCCGTGATGTTTTTCTCACTCCTGCTAGTGAATGTAATGTAACACACACCCATACAATGCGCACCACCGCGTGATGTTTTTCTCACTGCTACTAGTGAATGTAATGTAACACACACCCATACAATGCGCACCACCCCGTGATGTTTTTCTCACTCCTATTAGTGAATGTAATGTAACACACACCCATACAATGCGCACCACCCCGTGATGTTTTTCTCACTCCTACTAGTGAATGTAATGTAACACACACGCATACAATGGGCACCACCCCGTGATGTTTTTCTCACTGCTACTAGTGAATGTAATGTAACACACACCCATACAATGCGCACCACCCCGTGATGTTTTTCTCACTCCTGCTAGTGAATCTAATGTAACACACACCCATACAATGCGCACCACCCCATGATGTTTTTCTCACTGCTACTAGTGAATGTAATGTAACACACACCCATACAATGCGCACCACCCCGTGATTTTTTTCTCACTCCTGCTAGTGAATGTAATGTAACACACACCCATACAATGCGCACCACCCCGTGATGTTTTTCTCACTCCTACTAGTGAATGTAATTAACACACACCCATACAATGCGCACCACCCCGTGATGTTTTTCTCACTGCTACTAGTGAATGTAATGTAACACACACCCATACCATGCGCACCACCCCGTGATGTTTTTCTCACTGCTACTAGTGAATGTAATGTAACACACACCCATACCATGCGCACCACCCCGTGATGTTTTTCTCACTCCTACTAGTGAATGTAATGTAACACACACCCATACAATGCGCACCACCCCATGATGTTTTTCTCACTCCTGCTAGTGAATGTAATGTAACACACACCCACACAATGCGCACCACCCCGTGATGTTTTTTTCACTCCTGCTAGTGAATGTAATGTAACACACACCCATAATGCGCACCACCCCGTGATGTTTTTCTCACTCCTGCTATTGAATGTAATGTAACACACACCCATACAATGCGCACCACCCCATGATGTTTTTCTCACTCCTGCTAGGGAATGTAATGTAACACACACCCATACAATGCGCACCACCCCGTGATGTTTTTCTCACTCCTGCTACTGAATGTAATGTAACACACACCCATACAATGCGCACCACCCCGTGATGTTTTTCTCACTCCTACTAGTGAATGTAATGTAACACACACCCATACAATGCGCACCACCCCGTGATGTTTTTCTCACTCCTACTAGTGAATGTAATGTAACACACACCCATACAATGCACACCACCCTGTGATGTTTTTCTCACTCCTGCTAGTGAATGTAATGTAACACACACCCATACAATGCGCACCACCCCGTGATGTTTTTCTCACTCCTATTAGTGAATGTAATGTAACACACACCCATACAATGCGCACCACCCCGTGATGTTTTTCTCACTCCTACTAGTGAATGTAATGTAACACACACCCATACAATGGGCACCACCCCGTGATGTTTTTCTCACTGCTACTAGGGAATGTAATGTAACACACACCCATACAATGCGCACCACCCCGTGATGTTTTTCTCACTCCTGCTAGTGAATCTAATGTAACACACACCCATACAATGCGCACCACCCCATGATGTTTTTCTCACTGCTACTAGTGAATGTAATGTAACACACACCCATACAATGCGCACCACCCCGTGATTTTTTTCTCACTCCTGCTAGTGAATGTAATGTAACACACACCCATACAATGCGCACCACCCCGTGATGTTTTTCTCACTCCTACTAGTGAATGTAATTAACACACACCCATACAATGCGCACCACCCCGTGATGTTTTTCTCACTGCTACTAGTGAATGTAATGTAACACACACCCATACCATGCGCACCACCCCGTGATGTTTTTCTCACTGCTACTAGTGAATGTAATGTAACACACACCCATACCATGCGCACCACCCCGTGATGTTTTTCTCACTCCTACTAGTGAATGTAATGTAACACACACCCATACCATGCGCACCACCCCGTGATGTTTTTCTCACTCCTACTAGTGAATCTAATGTAACACACACCCATACATTGCGCACCACCCCGTGATGTTTTTTTCACTCCTACTAGTAAATCTAATGTAACACACACCCATACAATGCGCACCACCCCGTGATGTTTTTCTCACTCCTAGTAGTGAATGTAATGTAACACACACCCATACAATGCGCACCACCCCGTGATGTTTTTCTCACTCCTGCTAGTGAATGTAATGTAACACACACCCATACAATGCGCACCACCCCGTGATGTTTTTTTCACTCCTGCTAGTGAACGTAATGTAACACACACCCATACAATGCGCACCACCCCGTGATGTTTTTCTCACTCCTGCTATTGAATGTAATGTAACACACACCCATACAATGCGCACCACCCCGTGATGTTTTTCTCACTCCTGCTAGTGAATGTAATGTAACACACACCCATACAATGCGCACCACCCCATGATGTTTTTCTCACTCCTGCTACTGAATGTAATGTAACACACACCCATACAATGCGCACCACCCCGTGATGTTTTTCTCACTCCTACTAGTGAATGTAATGTAACACACACCCATACAATGCGCACCACCCCGTGATGTTTTTCTCACTCCTACTAGTGAATGTAATGTAACACACACCCATACAATGCACACCACCCATTGATGTTTTTCTCACTCCTACTAGTGAATGTAATGTAACACACACCCATACAATGCGCACCACCCCGTGATGTTTTTCTCACTCCTGCTAGTGAATGTAATGTAACACACACCCATACAATGCGCACCACCCCGTGATGTTTTTCTCACTCCTACTAGTGAATGTAATGTAACACACACCCATACCATGCGCAACACACCGTGATGTTTTTCTCCCTCCTACTAGTGAATGTAATGTAACACACACCCATACATTGCGCACCACCCCGTGATGTTTTTTTCACTCCTACTAGTAAATCTAATGTAACACACACCCATACAATGCGCACCACCCCGTGATGTTTTTCTCACTCCTACTTGTGAATCTAATGTAACACACACCCATACATTGCGCACCACCCCGTGATGTTTTTTTCCCTCCTACTAGTAAATCTAATGTAACACACACCCATACAATGCGCACCACCCCGTGATGTTTTTCTCACTCCTAGTAGTGAATGTAATGTAACACACACCCATACAATGCGCACCACCCCGTGATTTTTTTCTCACTCCTTCTAGCGAATGTAATGTAACACACACCCATACAATGCGCACCACCCCGTGATGTTTTTCTCACTCCTACTAGTGAATGTAATTAACACACACCCATACAATGCGCACCACCCCGTGATGTTTTTCTCACTGCTACTAGTGAATGTAATGTAACACACACCCATACCATGCGCACCACCCCGTGATGTTTTTCTCACTGCTACTAGTGAATGTAATGTAACACACACCCATACCATGCGCACCACCCCGTGATGTTTTTCTCACTCCTACTAGTGAATGTAATGTAACACACACCCATACCATGCGCACCACCCCGTGATGTTTTTCTCACTCCTACTAGTGAATCTAATGTAACACACACCCATACATTGCGCACCACCCCGTGATGTTTTTTTCACTCCTACTAGTAAATCTAATGTAACACACACCCATACAATGCGCACCACCCCGTGATGTTTTTCTCACTCCTAGTAGTGAATGTAATGTAACACACACCCATACAATGCGCACCACCCCGTGATGTTTTTCTCACTCCTGCTAGTGAATGTAATGTAACACACACCCATACAATGCGCACCACCCCGTGATGTTTTTTTCACTCCTGCTAGTGAATGTAATGTAACACACACCCATACAATGCGCACCACCCCGTGATGTTTTTCTCACTCCTGCTATTGAATGTAATGTAACACACACCCATACAATGCGCACCACCCCGTGATGTTTTTCTCACTCCTGCTAGTGAATGTAATGTAACACACACCCATACAATGCGCACCACCCCATGATGTTTTTCTCACTCCTGCTACTGAATGTAATGTAACACACACCCATACAATGCGCACCACCCCGTGATGTTTTTCTCACTCCTACTAGTGAATGTAATGTAACACACACCCATACAATGCACACCACCCCGTGATGTTTTTCTCACTCCTACTAGTGAATGTAATGTAACACACACCCATACAATGCACACCACCCATTGATGTTTTTCTCACTCCTACTAGTGAATGTAATGTAACACACACCCATACAATGCGCACCACCCCGTGATGTTTTTCTCACTCCTGCTAGTGAATGTAATGTAACACACACCCATACAATGCGCACCACCCCGTGATGTTTTTCTCACTCCTACTAGTGAATGTAATGTAACACACACCCATACCATGCGCAATACACCGTGATGTTTTTCTCCCTCCTACTAGTGAATGTAATGTAACACACACCCATACATTGCGCACCACCCCGTGATGTTTTTTTCACTCCTACTAGTAAATCTAATGTAACACAAACCCATACAATGCGCACCACCCCGTGATGATTTTCTCACTCCTACTAGTGAATGTAATGTAACACACACCCATACAATGCGCACCACCCCGTGATGTTTTCCTCACTCCTATTAGTGAATGTAATGTAACACACACCCATACAATGCGCAACACCCCGTGATGTTTTTCTCACTCCTACTTGTGAATCTAATGTAACACACACCCATACATTGCGCACCACCCCGTGAGGTTTTTTTCCCTCCTACTAGTAAATCTAATGTAACACACACCCATACAATGCGCACCACCCCGTGATGTTTTTCTCACTCCTAGTAGTGAATGTAATGTAACACACACCCATACAATGCGCACCACCCCGTGATGTTTTTCTCACTCCTGCTAGTGAATGTAATGTAACACACACCCATACAATGCACACCACCGCGTGATGTTTTTCTCACTGCTACTAGTGAATGTAATGTAACACACACCCATACAATGCGCACCACCCCGTGATGTTTTTCTCACTCCTATTAGTGAATGTAATGTAACACACACCCATACAATGCGCACCACCCCGTGATGTTTTTCTCACTCCTGCTAGTGAATGTAATGTAACACACACCCATACAATGGGCACCACCCCGTGATGTTTTTCTCACTGCTACTAGTGAATGTAATGTAACACACACCCATACAATGCGCACCACCCCGTGATGTTTTTCTCACTCCTGCTAGTGAATCTAATGTAACACACACCCATACAATGCGCACCACCCCATGATGTTTTTCTCACTGCTACTAGTGAATGTAATGTAACACACACCCATACAATGCGCACCACCCCGTGATTTTTTTCTCACTCCTGCTAGTGAATGTAATGTAACACACACCCATACAATGCGCACCACCCCGTGATGTTTTTCTCACTCCTACTAGTGAATGTAATTAACACACACCCATACAATGCGCACCACCCCGTGATGTTTTTCTCACTCCTACTAGTGAATGTAATGTAACACACACCCATACAATGCGCACCACCCCGTGATGTTTTTCTCACTGCTACTAGTGAATGTAATGTAACACACACCCATACCATGCGCACCACCCCGTGATGTTTTTCTCACTCCTACTAGTGAATGTAATGTAACACACACCCATACCATGCGCACCACCCCGTGATGTTTTTCTCACTCCTACTAGTGAATCTAATGTAACACACACCCATACATTGCGCACCACCCCGTGATGTTTTTTTCACTCCTACTAGTAAATCTAATGTAACACACACCCATACAATGCGCACCACCCCGTGATGTTTTTCTCACTCCTAGTAGTGAATGTAATGTAACACACACTCATACAATGCGCACCACCCCGTGATGTTTTCTCACTCCTATTAGTGAATATAATGTAACACACACCCATACAATGCGCACCACCCCGTGATGTTTTTCTCACTCCTACTAGTGAATGTAATGTAACACACACCCATACTATGGGCACCACCCCGTGATGTTTTTCTCACTGCTACTAGTGAATGTAATGTAACACACACCCATACAATGCGCACCACCCCGTGATGTTTTTCTCACTCCTGCTAGTGAATGTAATGTAACACACACCCATACAATGCGCACCACCCCGTGATGTTTTTCTCACTCCTGCTAGTGAATGTAATGTAACACACACCCATACAATGTGCACCACCCCGTGATGTTTTTCTCACTCCTGCTAGTGAATGTAATGTAACACACACCCATACAATGCGCACCACCCCGTGATGTTTTTCTCACTCCTGCTAGTGAATGTAATGTAACACACACCCATACAATGCGCACCACCCCGTGACGTTTTTCTCACTCCTACTAGTGAATGTAATGTAACACACACCCATACCATGCGCACCACCCCGTGATGTTTTTCTCACTCCTACTAGTGAATCTAATGTAACACACACCCATACATTGCGCACCACCCCGTGATGTTTTTTTCACTCCTACTAGTAAATCTAATGTAACACACACCCATACAATGCGCACCACCCCGTGATGTTTTTCTCACTCCTAGTAGTGAATGTAATGTAACACACACCCATACAATGCGCACCACCCCGTGATGTTTTTCTCACTCCTGCTAGTGAATGTAATGTAACACACACCCATACAATGCGCACCATCCCGTGATGTTTTTCTCACTCCTGCTAGTGAATGTAATGTAACACACACCTATACAATGCGAACCACCCCGTGACGTTTTTCTCACTGCTACTTGTGAATGTAATGTAACACACACCCATACAATGCGCACCACCCCGTGATGTTTTTCTCACTGCTACTAGTGAATGTAATGTAACACACACCCATACAATGCGCACCACCCCGTGATGTTTTTCTCACTGCTACTAGTGAATGTAATGTAACACACACCCATACAATGCGCACCACCCCGTGATGTTTTTCTCACTCCTAGTAGTGAATGTAATGTAACACACACCCATACAATGCGCACCACCCCGTGATGTTTTTCTCACTCCTGCTAGTGAATGTAATGTAACACACACCCATACAATGCGCACCACCCCGTGATGTTTTTTTCACTCCTGCTAGTGAATGTAATGTAACACACACCCATACAATGCGCACCACCCCGTGATGTTTTTCTCACTCCTGCTATTGAATGTAATGTAACACACACCCATACAATGCGCACCACCCCGTGATGTTTTTCTCACTCCTGCTAGTGAATGTAATGTAACACACACCCATACAATGCGCACCACCCCATGATGTTTTTCTCACTCCTGCTACTGAATGTAATGTCACACACACCCATACAATGCGCACCACCCCGTGATGTTTTTCTCACTCCTACTAGTGAATGTAATGTAACACACACCCATACAATGCGCACCACCCCGTGATGTTTTTCTCACTCCTACTAGTGAATGTAATGTAACACACACCCATACAATGCACACCACCCATGGATGTTTTTCTCACTCCTACTAGTGAATGTAATGTAACACACACCCATACAATGCGCACCACCCCGTGATGTTTTTCTCACTCCTGCTAGTGAATGTAATGTAACACACACCCATACAATGCGCACCACCCCGTGATGTTTTTCTCACTCCTACTAGTGAATGTAATGTAACACACACCCATACCATGCGCAACACATCGTGATGTTTTTCTCCCTCCTACTAGTGAATGTAATGTAACACACACCCATACATTGCGCACCACCCCGTGATGTTTTTTTCACTCCTACTAGTAAATCTAATGTAACACACACCCATACAATGCGCACCACCCCGTGATGATTTTCTCACTCCTACTAGTGAATGTAATGTAACACACACCCATACAATGCGCACCACCCCGTGATGTTTTCCTCACTCCTATTAGTGAATGTAATGTAACACACACCCATACAATGCGCAACACCCCGTGATGTTTTTCTCACTCCTACTTGTGAATCTAATGTAACACACACCCATACATTGCGCACCACCCCGTGATGTTTTTTTCCCTCCTACTAGTAAATCTAATGTACCACACACCCATACAATGCGCACCACCCCGTGATGTTTTTCTCACTCCTAGTAGTGAATGTAATGTAACACACACCCATACAATGCGCACCACCCCGTGATGTTTTTCGCACTCCTGCTAGTGAATGTAATGCAACACACACCCATACAATGCACACCACCGCGTGATGTTTTTCTCACTGCTACTAGTGAATGTAATGTAACACACACCCATACAATGCGCACCACCCCGTGATGTTTTTCTCACTCCTAGTAGTGAATGTAATGTAACACACACCCATACAATGCGCACCACCCCGTGATGTTTTTCTCACTCCTACTAGTGAATGTAATGTAACACACACCCATACAATGGGCACCACCCCGTGATGTTTTTCTCACTGCTACTAGTGAATGTAATGTAACACACACCCATACAATGCGCACCACCCCGTGATGTTTTTCTCACTCCTGCTAGTGAATCTAATGTAACACACACTCGTACAATGCGCACCACCCCGTGATGTTTTTTTCACTCCTGCTAGTGAATGTAATGTAACACACACCCATACAATGCGCACCACCCCGTGATGTTTTTCTCACTCCTGCTATTGAATGTAATGTAACACACACCCATACAATGCGCACCACCCCGTGATGTTTTTCTCACTCCTGCTAGTGAATGTAATGTAACACACACCCATACAATGCGCACCACCCCATGATGTTTTTCTCACTCCTGCTACTGAATGTAATGTCACACACACCCATACAATGCGCACCACCCCGTGATGTTTTTCTCACTCCTACTAGTGAATGTAATGTAACACACACCCATACAATGCGCACCACCCCGTGATGTTTTTCTCACTCCTACTAGTGAATGTAATGTAACACACACCCATACAATGCACACCACCCATGGATGTTTTTCTCACTCCTACTAGTGAATGTAATGTAACACACACCCATACAATGCGCACCACCCCGTGATGTTTTTCTCACTCCTGCTAGTGAATGTAATGTAACACACACCCATACAATGCGCACCACCCCGTGATGTTTTTCTCACTCCTACTAGTGAATGTAATGTAACACACACCCATACCATGCGCAACACACCGTGATGTTTTTCTCCCTCCTACTAGTGAATGTAATGTAACACACACCCATACATTGCGCACCACCCCGTGATGTTTTTTTCACTCCTACTAGTAAATCTAATGTAACACACACCCATACAATGCGCACCACCCCGTGATGATTTTCTCACTCCTACTAGTGAATGTAATGTAACACACACCCATACAATGCGCACCACCCCGTGATGTTTTCCTCACTCCTATTAGTGAATGTAATGTAACACACACCCATACAATGCGCAACACCCCGTGATGTTTTTCTCACTCCTACTTGTGAATCTAATGTAACACACACCCATACATTGCGCACCACCCCGTGATGTTTTTTTCCCTCCTACTAGTAAATCTAATGTAACACACACCCATACAATGCGCACCACCCCGTGATGTTTTTCGCACTCCTGCTAGTGAATGTAATGCAACACACACCCATACAATGCACACCACCGCGTGATGTTTTTCTCACTGCTACTAGTGAATGTAATGTAACACACACCCATACAATGCGCACCACCCCGTGATGTTTTTCTCACTCCTAGTAGTGAATGTAATGTAACACACACCCATACAATGCGCACCACCCCGTGATGTTTTTCTCACTCCTACTAGTGAATGTAATGTAACACACACCCATACAATGGGCACCACCCCGTGATGTTTTTCTCACTGCTACTAGTGAATGTAATGTAACACACACCCATACAATGCGCACCACCCCGTGATGTTTTTCTCACTCCTGCTAGTGAATCTAATGTAACACACACTCATACAATGCGCACCACCCCATGATGTTTTTCTCACTGCTACTAGTGAATGTAATGTAACACACACCCATACAATGCGCACCACCCCGTGATTTTTTTCTCACTCCTGCTAGTGAATGTAATGTAACACACACCCATACAATGCGCACCACCCCGTGATGTTTTTCTCACTCCTACTAGTGAATGTAATTAACACACACCCATACAATGCGCACCACCCCGTGATGTTTTTCTCACTGCTACTAGTGAATGTAATGTAACACACACCCATACAATGCGCACCACCCCGTGATATTTTTCTCACTGCTACTAGTGAATGTAATGTAACACACACCCATACCATGCGCACCACCCCGTGATGTTTTTCTCACTCCTACTAGTGAATGTAATGTAACACACACCCATACCATGCGCACCACCCCGTGATGTTTTTCTCACTCCTACTAGTGAATCTAATGTAACACACACCCATACATTGCGCACCACCCGGTGATATTTTTTTCACTCCTACTAGTAAATCTAATGTAACACACACCCATACAATGCGCACCACCCCGTGATGTTTTTCTCACTCCTAGTAGTGAATGTAATGTAACACACACCCATACAATGCGCACCACCCCGTGATGTTTTTCTCACTCCTATTAGTGAATGTAATGTAACACACACCCATACAATGCGCACCACCCCGTGATGTTTTTCTCACTCCTACTAGTGAATGTAATGTAACACACACCCATACAATGGGCACCACCCCGTGATGTTTTTCTCACTGCTACTAGTGAATGTAATGTAACACACACCCATACAATGCGCACCACCCCGTGATGTTTTTCTCACTCCTGCTAGTGAATGTAATGTAACACACACCCATACAATGCGCACCACCCCGTGATGTTTTTCTCACTCCTGCTAGTGAATGTAATGTAACACACACCCATACAATGTGCACCACCCCGTGATGTTTTTCTCACTCCTGCTAGTGAATGTAATGTAACACACACCCATACAATGCGCACCAACCCGTGATGTTTTTCTCACTCCTGCTAGTGAATGTAATGTAACACACACCCATACAATGCGCACCACCCCGTGATGTTTTTCTCACTCCTACTAGTGAATGTAATGTAACACACACCCATACCATGCGCACCACCCCGTGATGTTTTTCTCACTCCTACTAGTGAATCTAATGTAACACACACCCATACATTGCGCACCACCCCGTGATGTTTTTTTCACTCCTACTAGTAAATCTAATGTAACACACACCCATACAATGCGCACCACCCCGTGATGTTTTTCTCACTCCTAGTAGTGAATGTAATGTAACACACACCCATACAATGCGCACCACCGCGTGATGTTTTTCTCACTGCTACTAGTGAATGTAATGTAACACACACCCATACAATGCGCACCACCCCGTGATGTTTTTCTCACTCCTATTACTGAATGTAATGTAACACACACCCATACAATGCGCACCACCCCGTGATGTTTTTCTCCCTCCTACTAGTGAATGTAATGTAACACACACCCATACCATGGGCACCACCCCGTGATGTTTTTCTCACTGCTAGTAGTGAATGTAATGTAACACACACCCATACAATGCGCACCACCCCGTGATGTTTTTCTCACTCCTGCTAGTGAATGTAATGTAACACACACCCATACAATGCGCACCACCCCGTGATGTTTTTCTCACTCCTGATAGTGAATGTAATGTAACACACACCCATACAATGTGCACCACCCCGTGATGTTTTTCTCACTCCTGCTAGTGAATGTAATGTAACACACACCCATACAATGCGCACCACCCCGTGTTGTTTTTCTCACTCCTGCTAGTGAATGTAATGTAACACACACCCATACAATGCGCACCATCCCGTGATGTTTTTCTCACTCCTGCTAGTGAATGTAATGTAACACACACCCATACAATGCGAACCACCCCGTGAGGTTTTTCTCACTGCTACTTGTGAATGTAATGTAACACACACCCATACAATGCGCACCACCCCGTGATGTTTTTCTCACTGCTACTAGTGAATGTAATGTAACACACACCCATACAATGCGCACCACCCCGTGATGTTTTTCTCACTGCTACTAGTGAATGTAATGTAACACACACCCATACAATGCGCACCACCCCGTGATGTTTTTCTCACTACTACTAGTGAATGTAATGTAACACACACCCATACAATGCGCACCACCCCGTGATGTTTTTCTCACTCCTACTGGTGTATGTAATGTAACACACACCCATACAATGCGCACCACCCAGTGATGTTTTTCTCACTCCTGCTAGTGAATGTAATGTAACACACACCCATACAATGCGCACCACCCCGTGATGTTTTTCTCACTCCTGCTAGTGAATGTAATGTAACACACACCCATACAATGCGCACCACCCCGTGATGTTTTTCTCACTCTTAGTAGTGAATGTAATGTAACACACACCGATACAATGCGCACCACCCAGTGATGTTTTTCTCACTCCTGCTAGTGAATGTAATGTAACACACACCCATACAATACGCACCACCCCGTGATGTTTTTCTCACTCCTGCTAGTGAATGTAATGTAACACACACCCATACAATGCGCACCACCCCGTGATGTTTTTCTCACTGCTACTAGTGAATGTAATGTAACACACACCCATACAATGCGCACCACCCAGTGATGTTTTTCTCACTGCTAGTAGTGAATTTTAATGTAACACACACCCATACAATGCGCACCACCACGTGATGTTTTTCTCACTGCTACTAGTGAATGTAATGTAACACACACCAATACAATGCGCACCACCCCGTGATGTTTTTCTCACTCCTGCTAGTGAATGTAATGTAACACACACCCATACAATGTGCACCACCCCGTGATGTTTTTCTCACTCCTACTAGTGAATGTAATGTAACACACACCCATACAATGCGCACCACCCCGTGATGTTTTTCTCACTCCTACTAGTGAATCTAATGTAACACACACCCATACAATGCGCACCACCCCGTGATGTTTTTCTCACTCCTACTAGTGAATGTAATGTAACACACACCCATACAATGCGCACCACCCCGTGATGTTTTTCTCACTCCTGCTAGTGAATGTAATGTAACACACACCCATACAATGCGCACCACCCCGTGATGTTTTTCTCACTCCTGCTAGTGAATGTAATGTAACACACAACCATACAATGCGCACCACCCCGTGATGTTTTTCTCACTCCTGCTAGTGAATGTAATGTAACACACACCCATACAATGCGCACCACCGCGTGATGTTTTTCTCACTCCTGCTAGTGAATGTAATGTAACACACACTCATACAATGCGCACCACCCCGTGATGTTTTTCTCATTCCTACTAGTGAATGTAATGTAACACACACCCATACAATGCGCACCACCCCGTGATGTTTTTCTCACTCCTACTAGTGAATGTAATGTAACACACACCCATACCATGCGCACCACCCCGTGATGTTTTTCTCACTCCTACTAGTGAATGTAATGTAACACACACCCATACCATGTGCACAAACCCGTGATGTTTTTCTCACTCCTACTAGTGAATCTAATGTAACACACACCCATACATTGCGCAAAACCCCGTGATGTTTTTTTCACTCCTACTAGTAAATCTAATGTAACACACACCCATACAATGCGCACCACCCAGTGATGTTTTTCTCACTCCTACTAGTGAATGTAATGTAACACACACCCATACAATGCGCACCACCCCGTGATGTTTTTCTCACTCCTACTAGTGAATGTAATGTAACACACACCCATACAATGCGCACCACCCCGTGATGTTTTTCTCACTCCTATTAGTGAATGTAATGTAACACACACCCATACAATGCGCACCACCCCGTGATGTTTTTCTCACTCCTACTAGTGAATCTAATGTAACACACACCCATACAATGCGCACCACGCCGCGATGTTTTTCAGAAACATATCCTACATTGCCACGGCATGTTCCCTGACCTCCCCATGCTGACCACCCCGCGGTGCTTTTCTCCATCCTACATTGCCACTCACTGCCTATCCTAATTCAGACCCTCCGATTCACACCACCCCGTGATGTTTTTCTCACTCCTACTAGTGAATGTAATGTAACACACACCCATAAAATGCGCACCACCCCGTGATGTTTTTTTCACTCCTGCTAGTGAATGTAATGTAACACACACCCATACAATGCGCACCACCCCGTGATGTTTTTCTCACTCCTACTAGTGAATGTAATGTAACACACACCCATACAATGCGCACCACCCCGTGATGTTTTTCTCACTCCTACTAGTGAATGTAATGTAACACACACCCATACAATGCGCACCACCCCGTGATGTTTTTCTCACTCTTAGTAGTGAATGTAATGTAACACACACCCATACAATGCGCACCACCCCGTGATGTTTTTCTCACTCCTACTAGTGAATGTAATGTAACACACACCCATACAATGCGCACCACCCCGTGATGTTTTTCTCACTCCTGCTAGTGAATGTAATGTAACACACACCCATACAATGCGCACCACCCCGTGATATTTTTCTCACTCCTGCTAGTGAATGTAATGTAACACACACCCATACAATGCGCACCACCCCGTGATGTTTTTCTCACTCCTACTAGTGAATGTAATGTAACACACACCCATACAATGCGCACCACCCCATGATGTTTTTCTCACTGCTACTAGTGAATGTAATGTAACACACACCCATACAATGCGCACCACCCCGTGATGTTTATCTCACTCCTGCTAGTGAATGTAATGTAACACACACCCATACAATGCGCACCACCCCGTGATGTTTTTCTCACTCCTGCTAGTGAATGTAATGTAACACACACCCATACAATGCGCACCACCCCGTGATATTTTTCTCACTCCTGCTAGTGAATGTAATGTAACACACACCCATACAATGCGCACCACCCCGTGATGTTTTTCTCACTCCTACTAGTGAATGTAATGTAACAGACACCCATACCATGCGCACCACCCCATGATGTTATTCTCACTGCTACTAGTGAATGTAATGTAACACACACCCATACAATGCGCACCACCCCGTGATGTTTTTCTCACTCCTGCTAGTGAATGTAATGTAACACACACCCATACAATGCGCACCACTTTGTGATGTTTTTCTCACTCCTACTAGTGAATGTAATTAACACACACCCATACAATGCGCACCACCCCGTGATGTTTTTCTCACTGCTACTAGTGAATGTAATGTAACACACACCCATACCATTCGCACGACCCTGTGATGTTTTTCTCACTCCTACTAGTGAATGTAATGTAACACACACCCATACCATGCGCACCACCCCGTGATGTTTTTCTCACTCCTACTAGTGAATCTAATGTAACACACACCCATACATTGCGCACCACCCCGTGATGTTTTTTTCACTCCTACTAGTAAATCTAATGTAACACACACCCATCCAATGCGCACCACCCCGTGATGTTTTTCTCACTCCTAGTAGTGAATGTAATGTAACACACACCCATACAATGCGCACCACTCCGTGATGTTTTTCTCACTCCTGCTAGTGAATGTAATGTAACACACACCCATACAATGCGCACCACCGCGTGATGTTTTTCTCACTGCTACTAGTGAATGTAATGTAACACACACCCATACAATGCGCACCACCCCGTGATGTTTTTCTCACTCCTATTAGTGAAAGTAATGTAACACACACCCATACAATGCGCACCACCCCGTGATGTTTTTCTCACTCCTATTGTGAATGTAATGTAACACACACCAATACAATGGGCACCACCCCGTGATGTTTTTCTCACTGCTACTAGTGAATGTAATGTAACACACACCCATACAATGCGCACCACCCAGTGATGTTTTTCTCACTCCTGCTAGTGAATGTAATGTAACACACACCCATACAATGCGCACCACCCCGTGATGTTTTTCTCACTCCTGCTAGTGAATGTAATGTAACACACACCCATACAATGCGCACCATCCCGTGATGTTTTTCTCACTCCTGCTAGTGAATGTAATGTAACACACACCCATACAATGGGCACCACCCCGTGATGTTTTTCTCACTGCTACTAGTGAATGTAATGTAACACACACCAATACAATGCGCACCACCCCGTGATGTTTTTCTCACTCCTGCTAGTGAATGTAATGTAACACACACCCATACAATGCGAACCACCCCGTGATGTTTTTCTCACTCCTACTAGTGAATGTAATGTAACACACACCCATACAATGCGCACCACCCCGTGATGTTTTTCTCACTCCTACTAGTGAATGTAATGTAACACACACCCATACAATGCGCACCACCCAGTGATGTTTTTCTCACTCCTGCTAGTGAATGTAATGTAACACACACCCATACAATGCGCACCACCCCGTGATGTTTTTCTCACTCCTGCTAGTGAATGTAATGTAACACACACCCATACAATGGGCACCACCCCGTGATGTTTTTCTCACTGCTACTAGTGAATGTAATGTAACACACACCCATACAATGCGCACCACCCCGTGATGTTTTTCTCACTCCTGCTAGTGAATGTAATGTAACACACACCCATACAATGCGCACCACCCCGTGATGTTTTTCTCACTCCTGCTAGTGAATGTAATGTAACACACACCCATACAATGCGCACCACCCCGTGATGTTTTTCTCACTCCTGCTAGTGAATGTAATGTAACACACACCCATACAATGCGCACCACCCCGTGATGTATTTCTCACTCCTGCTAGTGAATGTAATGTAACACACACCCATACAATGCGCACCATCCCGTGATGTTTTTCTCACTCCTGCTAGTGAATGTAATGTAACACACACCCATACAATGCGAACCACCCCGTGAGGTTTTTCTCACTGCTACTTGTGAATGTAATGTAACACACACCCATACAATGCGCACCACCCCGTGATGTTTTTCTCACTGCTACTAGTGAATGTAATGTAACACACACCCATACAATGCGCACCACCCCGTGATGTTTTTCTCACTGCTACTAGTGAATGTAATGTAACACACACCCATACAATGCGCACCACCCCGTGATGTTTTTCTCACTCCTACTAGTGAATGTAATGTAACACACACCCATACAATGCGCACCACCCCGTGATGTTTTTCTCACTCCTACTGGTGTATGTAATGTAACACACACCCATACAATGCGCACCACCCAGTGATGTTTTTCTCACTCCTGCTAGTGAATGTAATGTAACACACACCCATACAATGCGCACCACCCCGTGATGTTTTTCTCACTCCTGCTAGTGAATGTAATGTAACACACACCCATACAATGCGCACCACCCCGTGATGTTTTTCTCACTCCTGCTAGTGAATGTAATGTAACACACACCCATACAATGCGCACCACCCCGTGATGTTTTTTTCACTCCTATTAGTGAATGTAATGTAACACACACCAATAAAATGCGCACCACCCCGTGATGTTTTTCTCACTCCTGCTAGTGAATGTAATGTAACACACACCCATACAATGCGCACCACCCCGTGATGTTTTTCTCACTCTTAGTAGTGAATGTAATGTAACACACCGATACAATGCGCACCACCCAGTGATGTTTTTCTCACTCCTGCTAGTGAATGTAATGTAACACACACCCATACAATACGCACCACCCCGTGATGTTTTTCTCACTCCTGCTAGTGAATGTAATGTAACACACACCCATACAATGCGCACCACCCCGTGATGTTTTTCTCACTGCTACTAGTGAATGTAATGTAACACACACCCATACAATGCGCACCACCCAGTGATGTTTTTCTCACTGCTAGTAGTGAATTTTAATGTAACACACACCCATACAATGCGCACCACCACGTGATGTTTTTCTCACTGCTACTAGTGAATGTAATGTAACACACACCAATACAATGCGCACCACCCCGTGATGTTTTTCTCACTCCTGCTAGTGAATGTAATGTAACACACACCCATACAATGCGCACCACCCCGTGATGTTTTTCTCACTCCTACTAGTGAATGTAATGTAACACACACCCATACAATGCGCACCACCCCGTGATGTTTTTCTCACTCCTGCTAGTGAATGTAATGTAACACACACCCATACAATGCGCACCACCCCGTGATGTTTTTCTCACTCCTGCTAGTGAATGTAATGTAACACACAACCATACAATGCGCACCACCCCGTGATGTTTTTCTCACTCCTGCTAGTGAATGTAATGTAACACACACCCATACAATGCGCACCACCGCGTGATGTTTTTCTCACTCCTGCTAGTGAATGTAATGTAACACACACTCATACAATGCGCACCACCCCGTGATGTTTTTCTCATTCCTACTAGTGAATGTAATGTAACACACACCCATACAATGCGCACCACCCCGTGATGTTTTTCTCACTCCTACTAGTGAATGTAATGTAACACACACCCATACCATGCGCACCACCCCGTGATGTTTTTCTCACTCCTACTAGTGAATGTAATGTAACACACACCCATACCATGTGCACAAACCCGTGATGTTTTTCTCACTCCTACTAGTGAATCTAATGTAACACACACCCATACATTGCGCAAAACCCCGTGATGTTTTTTTCACTCCTACTAGTAAATCTAATGTAACACACACCCATACAATGCGCACCACCCAGTGATGTTTTTCTCACTCCTACTAGTGAATGTAATGTAACACACACCCATACAATGCGCACCACCCCGTGATGTTTTTCTCACTCCTACTAGTGAATGTAATGTAACACACACCCATACAATGCGCACCACCCCGTGATGTTTTTCTCACTCCTATTAGTGAATGTAATGTAACACACACCCATACAATGCGCACCACCCCGTGATGTTTTTCTCACTCCTACTAGTGAATCTAATGTAACACACACCCATACAATGCGCACCACGCCGCGATGTTTTTCAGAAACATATCCTACATTGCCACGGCATGTTCCCTGACCTCCCCATGCTGACCACCCCGCGGTGCTTTTCTCCATCCTACATTGCCACTCACTGCCTATCCTAATTCAGACCCTCCGATTCACACCACCCCGTGATGTTTTTCTCACTCCTACTAGTGAATGTAATGTAACACACACCCATAAAATGCGCACCACCCCGTGATGTTTTTTTCACTCCTGCTAGTGAATGTAATGTAACACACACCCATACAATGCGCACCACCCCGTGATGTTTTTCTCACTCCTACTAGTGAATGTAATGTAACACACACCCATACAATGCGCACCACCCCGTGATTTTTTTCTCACTCATACTAGTGAATGTAATGTAACACACACCCATACAATGCGCACCACCCCGTGATGTTTTTCTCACTCTTAGTAGTGAATGTAATGTAACACACACCCATACAATGCGCACCACCCCGTGATGTTTTTCTCACTCCTACTAGTGAATGTAATGTAACACACACCCATACAATGCGCACCACCCCGTGATGTTTTTCTCACTCCTGCTAGTGAATGTAATGTAACACACACCCATACAATGCGCACCACCCCGTGATATTTTTCTCACTCCTGCTAGTGAATGTAATGTAACACACACCCATACAATGCGCACCACCCCGTGATGTTTTTCTCACTCCTACTAGTGAATGTAATGTAACACACACCCATACAATGCGCACCACCCCGTGATGTTTTTCTCACTGCTACTAGTGAATGTAATGTAACACACACCCATACAATGCGCACCACCCCGTGATGTTTATCTCACTCCTGCTAGTGAATGTAATGTAACACACACCCATACAATGCGCACCACCCCGTGATGTTTTTCTCACTCCTGCTAGTGAATGTAATGTAACACACACCCATACAATGCGCACCACCCCGTGATATTTTTCTCACTCCTGCTAGTGAATGTAATGTAACACACACCCATACAATGCGCACCACCCCGTGATGTTTTTCTCACTCCTACTAGTGAATGTAATGTAACACACACCCATACAATGCGCACCACCCCATGATGTTTTTCTCAGTGCTACTAGTGAATGTAATGTAACACACACCCATACAATGCGCACCACCCCGTGATGTTTTTCTCACTCCTGCTAGTGAATGTAATGTAACACACACCCATACAATGCGCACCACTCTGTGATGTTTTTCTCACTCCTACTAGTGAATGTAATTAACACACACCCATACAATGCGCACCACCCCGTGATGTTTTTCTCACTGCTACTAGTGAATGTAATGTAACACACACCCATACCATTCGCACCACCCTGTGATGTTTTTCTCACTCCTACTAGTGAATGTAATGTAACACACACCCATACCATGCGCACCACCCCGTGATGTTTTTCTCACTCCTACTAGTGAATCTAATGTAACACACACCCATACATTGCGCACCACCCCGTGATGTTTTTTTCACTCCTACTAGTAAATCTAATGTAACACACACCCATCCAATGCGCACCACCCCGTGATGTTTTTCTCACTCCTACTAGTGAATGTAATGTAACACACACCCATACAATGCGCACCACTCCGTGATGTTTTTCTCACTCCTGCTAGTGAATGTAATGTAACCCACACCCATACAATGCGCACCACCGCGTGATGTTTTTCTCACTGCTACTAGTGAATGTAATGTAACACACACCCATACAATGCGCACCACCCCGTGATGTTTTTCTCACTCCTATTAGTGAAAGTAATGTAACACACACCCATACAATGCGCACCACCCCGTGATGTTTTTCTCACTACTATTTTGAATGTAATGTAACACACACCAATACAATGGGCACCACCCCGTGATGTTTTTCTCACTGCTACTAGTGAATGTAATGTAACACACACCCATACAATGCGCACCACCCAGTGATGTTTTTCTCACTCCTGCTAGTGAATGTAATGTAACACACACCCATACAATGCGCACCACCCCGTGATGTTTTTCTCACTCCTGCTAGTGAATGTAATGTAACACACACCCATACAATGCGCACCATCCCGTGATGTTTTTCTCACTCCTGCTAGTGAATGTAATGTAACACACACCCATACAATGGGCACCACCCCGTGATGTTTTTCTCACTGCTACTAGTGAATGTAATGTAACACACACCAATACAATGCGCACCACCCCGTGATGTTTTTCTCACTCCTGCTAGTGAATGTAATGTAACACACACCCATACAATGCGCACCACCCCGTGATGTTTTTCTCACTCCTACTAGTGAATGTAATGTAACACACACCCATACAATGCGCACCACCCCGTGATGTTTTTCTCACTCCTACTAGTGAATGTAATGTAACACACACCCATACAATGCGCACCACCCAGTGATGTTTTTCTCACTTCTGCTAGTGAATGTAATGTAACACACACCCATACAATGCGCACCACCCCGTGATGTTTTTCTCACTCCTGCTAGTGAATGTAATGTAACACACACCCATACAATACGCACCACCCCGTGATGTTTTTCTCACTCCTGCTAGTGAATGTAATGTAACGCACACCCATACAATGCGCACCACCCCGTGATGTTTTTCTCACTGCTACTAGTGAATGTAATGTAACGCACACCCATACAATGCGCACCACCCAGTGATGTTTTTCTCACTGCTAGTAGTGAATGTAATGTAACACACACCCATACAATGCGCACCACCCCGTGATGTTTTTCTCACTGCTACTAGTGAATGTAATGTAACACACACCAATACAATGCGCACCACCCCGTGATGTTTTTCTCACTCCTGCTAGTGAATGTAATGTAACACACACCCATACAATGCGCACCACCCCGTGATGTTTTTCTCACTCCTGCTAGTGAATGTAATGTAACACACACCCATACAATGCGCACCACCCCGTGATGTTTTTCTCACTCCTGCTAGTGAATGTAATGTAACACACACCCATACAATGCGCACCACCCCGTGATGTTTTTCTCACTCCTACTAGTGAATGTAATGTAACACACACCCATACAATGCGCACCACCCCGTGATGTTTTTCTCACTCCTGCTAGTGAATGTAATGTAACACACACCCATACAATGCGCACCACCCCGTGATGATTTTCTCACTCCTGCTAGTGAATGTAATGTAACACACACCCATACAATGCGCACCACCCCGTGATGTTTTTCTCACTCCTGCTAGTTAATGTAATGTAACACACACCCATACCATGTGCACAAACCCGTGATGTTTTTCTCACTCCTACTAGTGAATCTAATGTAACACACACCCATACATTGCGCAAAACCCCGTGATGTTTTTTTCACTCCTACTAGTAAATCTAATGTAACACACACCCATACAATGCGCACCACCCAGTGATGTTTTTCTCACTCCTACTAGTGAATGTAATGTAACACACACCCATACAATGCGCACCACCCCGTGATGTTTTTCTCACTCCTACTAGTGAATGTAATGTAACACACACCCATACAATGCGCACCACCCCGTGATGTTTTTCTCACTCCTATTAGTGAATGTAATGTAACACACACCCATACAATGCGCACCACCCCGTGATGTTTTTCTCACTCCTACTAGTGAATCTAATGTAACACACACCCATACAATGCGCACCACGCCGCGATGTTTTTCAGAAACATATCCTACATTGCCACGGCATGTTCCCTGACCTCCCCATGCTGACCACCCCGCGGTGCTTTTCTCCATCCTACATTGCCACTCACTGCCTATCCTAATTCAGACCCTCCGATTCACACCACCCCGTGATGTTTTTCTCACTCCTACTAGTGAATGTAATGTAACACACACCCATAAAATGCGCACCACCCCGTGATGTTTTTTTCACTCCTGCTAGTGAATGTAATGTAACACACACCCATACAATGCGCACCACCCCGTGATGTTTTTCTCACTCCTACTAGTGAATGTAATGTAACACACACCCATACAATGCGCACCACCCCGTGATTTTTTTCTCACTCATACTAGTGAATGTAATGTAACACACACCCATACAATGCGCACCACCCCGTGATGTTTTTCTCACTCTTAGTAGTGAATGTAATGTAACACACACCCATACAATGCGCACCACCCCGTGATGTTTTTCTCACTCCTACTAGAGAATGTAATGTAACACACACCCATACAATGCGCACCACCCCGTGATGTTTTTCTCACTCCTGCTAGTGAATGTAATGTAACACACACCCATACAATGCGCACCACCCCGTGATATTTTTCTCACTCCTGCTAGTGAATGTAATGTAACACACACCCATACAATGCGCACCACCCCGTGATGTTTTTCTCACTCCTACTAGTGAATGTAATGTAACACACACCCATACAATGCGCACCACCCCGTGATGTTTTTCTCACTGCTACTAGTGAATGTAATGTAACACACACCCATACAATGCGCACCACCCCGTGATGTTTATCTCACTCCTGCTAGTGAATGTAATGTAACACACACCCATACAATGCGCACCACCCCGTGATGTTTTTCTCACTCCTGCTAGTGAATGTAATGTAACACACACCCATACAATGCGCACCACCCCGTGATATTTTTCTCACTCCTGCTAGTGAATGTAATGTAACACACACCCATACAATGCGCACCACCCCGTGATGTTTTTCTCACTCCTACTAGTGAATGTAATGTAACACACACCCATACAATGCGCACCACCCCATGATGTTTTTCTCAGTGCTACTAGTGAATGTAATGTAACACACACCCATACAATGCGCACCACCTTGTGATGTTTTTCTCACTCCTGCTAGTGAATGTAATGTAACACACACCCATACAATGCGCACCACTCTGTGATGTTTTTCTCACTCCTACTAGTGAATGTAATTAACACACACCCATACAATGCGCACCACCCCGTGATGTTTTTCTCACTGCTACTAGTGAATGTAATGTAACACACACCCATACCATTCGCACCACCCTGTGATGTTTTTCTCACTCCTACTAGTGAATGTAATGTAACACACACCCATACCATGCGCACCACCCCGTGATGTTTTTCTCACTCCTACTAGTGAATCTAATGTAACACACACCCATACATTGCGCACCACCCCGTGATGTTTTTTTCACTCCTACTAGTAAATCTAATGTAACACACACCCATCCAATGCGCACCACCCCGTGATGTTTTTCTCACTCCTACTAGTGAATGTAATGTAACACACACCCATACAATGCGCACCACTCCGTGATGTTTTTCTCACTCCTGCTAGTGAATGTAATGTAACCCACACCCATACAATGCGCACCACCGCGTGATGTTTTTCTCACTGCTACTAGTGAATGTAATGTAACACACACCCATACAATGCGCACCACCCCGTGATGTTTTTCTCACTCCTATTAGTGAAAGTAATGTAACACACACCCATACAATGCGCACCACCCCGTGATGTTTTTCTCACTACTATTTTGAATGTAATGTAACACACACCAATACAATGGGCACCACCCCGTGATGTTTTTCTCACTGCTACTAGTGAATGTAATGTAACACACACCCATACAATGCGCACCACCCAGTGATGTTTTTCTCACTCCTGCTAGTGAATGTAATGTAACACACACCCATACAATGCGCACCACCCCGTGATGTTTTTCTCACTCCTGCTAGTGAATGTAATGTAACACACACCCATACAATGCGCACCATCCCGTGATGTTTTTCTCACTCCTGCTAGTGAATGTAATGTAACACACACCCATACAATGGGCACCACCCCGTGATGTTTTTCTCACTGCTACTAGTGAATGTAATGTAACACACACCAATACAATGCGCACCACCCCGTGATGTTTTTCTCACTCCTGCTAGTGAATGTAATGTAACACACACCCATACAATGCGCACCACCCCGTGATGTTTTTCTCACTCCTACTAGTGAATGTAATGTAACACACACCCATACAATGCGCACCACCCCGTGATGTTTTTCTCACTCCTACTAGTGAATGTAATGTAACACACACCCATACAATGCGCACCACCCAGTGATGTTTTTCTCACTTCTGCTAGTGAATGTAATGTAACACACACCCATACAATGCGCACCACCCCGTGATGTTTTTCTCACTCCTGCTAGTGAATGTAATGTAACACACACCCATACAATACGCACCACCCCGTGATGTTTTTCTCACTCCTGCTAGTGAATGTAATGTAACGCACACCCATACAATGCGCACCACCCCGTGATGTTTTTCTCACTGCTACTAGTGAATGTAATGTAACGCACACCCATACAATGCGCACCACCCAGTGATGTTTTTCTCACTGCTAGTAGTGAATGTAATGTAACACACACCCATACAATGCGCACCACCCCGTGATGTTTTTCTCACTGCTACTAGTGAATGTAATGTAACACACACCAATACAATGCGCACCACCCCGTGATGTTTTTCTCACTCCTGCTAGTGAATGTAATGTAACACACACCCATACAATGCGCACCACCCCGTGATGTTTTTCTCACTCCTGCTAGTGAATGTAATGTAACACACACCCATACAATGCGCACCACCCCGTGATGTTTTTCTCACTCCTGCTAGTGAATGTAATGTAACACACACCCATACAATGCGCACCACCCCGTGATGTTTTTCTCACTCCTACTAGTGAATGTAATGTAACACACACCCATACAATGCGCACCACCCCGTGATGTTTTTCTCACTCCTGCTAGTGAATGTAATGTAACACACACCCATACAATGCGCACCACCCCGTGATGATTTTCTCACTCCTGCTAGTGAATGTAATGTAACACACACCCATACAATGCGCACCACCCCGTGATGTTTTTCTCACTCCTGCTAGTTAATGTAATGTAACACACACCCATACAATGCGCACCACCCCGTGATGTTTTTCTCACTCCTGCTAGTGAATGAAATGTAACACACACCCATACAATGCGCACCACCCCGTGATGTTTTTCTCATTCCTACTAGTGAATGTAATGTAACACACACCCATACAATGAGCAACACCACACGATGTTTTTCTCACTCCTACTAGTGAATGTAATGTAACACACACCCATACAATGCGCACCACCCCGTGATGTTTTTCTCACTCCTACTAGTGAATGTAATGTAACACACACCCATACCATGTGCACCACCCCATGATGTTTTTCTCACTCCTACTAGTGAATGTAACGTAACACACACCCATACCATGCGCACAACCCCGTGATGTTTTTCTCACTCCTACTAGTGAATGTAATGTAACACACACCCATACAATGCGCACCACCCCGTGATGTTTTTCTCACTCCTACTAGTGAATGTAATGTAACACACACCCATACAGTGCGCACCACCCCGTGATGTTTTTCTCACTGCTACTAGTGAATGTAATGTAACACACACCCATACAATGCGCACCACCCCGTGATGTTTTTCTCACTGCTACTAGTGAATGTAATGTAACACACACCAATACAATGCGCACCACCCCGTGATGTTTTTCTCACTCCTGCTAGTGAATGTAATGTAACACACACCCATACAATGTGCACCACCCCGTGATGTTTTTCTCACTCCTACTAGTGAATGTAATGTAACACACACCCATACAATGCGCACCACCCCGTGATGTTTTTCTCACTCCTGCTAGTGAATGTAATGTAACACACACCCATACAATGCGCACCACCCCGTGATGTTTTTCTCACTCCTACTAGTGAATGTAATGTAACACACACCCATACAATGCGCACCACCCCGTGATGTTTTTCTCACTCCTGCTAGTGAATGTAATGTAACACACACCCATACAATGCGCACCACCCCGTGATGTTTTTCTCACTCCTGCTAGTGAATGTAATGTAACACACAACCATACAATGCGCACCACCCCGTGATGTTTTTCTCACTCCTGCTAGTGAATGTAATGTAACACACACCCATACAATGCGCACCACCGCGTGATGTTTTTCTCACTCCTGCTAGTGAATGTAATGTAACACACACTCATACAATGCGCACCACCCCGTGATGTTTTTCTCATTCCTACTAGTGAATGTAATGTAACACACACCCATACAATGCGCACCACCCCGTGATGTTTTTCTCACTCCTACTAGTGAATGTAATGTAACACACACCCATACCATGCGCACCACCCCGTGATGTTTTTCTCACTCCTACTAGTGAATGTAATGTAACACACACCCATACCATGTGCACAAACCCGTGATGTTTTTCTCACTCCTACTAGTGAATCTAATGTAACACACACCCATACATTGCGCAAAACCCCGTGATGTTTTTTTCACTCCTACTAGTAAATCTAATGTAACACACACCCATACAATGCGCACCACCCAGTGATGTTTTTCTCACTCCTACTAGTGAATGTAATGTAACACACACCCATACAATGCGCACCACCCCGTGATGTTTTTCTCATTCCTACTAGTGAATGTAATGTAACACACACCCATACAATGCGCACCACCCCGTGATGTTTTTCTCACTCCTATTAGTGAATGTAATGTAACACACACCCATACAATGCGCACCACCCCGTGATGTATTTCTCACTCCTACTAGTGAATCTAATGTAACACACACCCATACAATGCGCACCACGCCGCGATGTTTTTCAGAAACATATCCTACATTGCCACGGCATGTTCCCTGACCTCCCCATGCTGACCACCCCGCGGTGCTTTTCTCCATCCTACATTGCCACTCACTGCCTATCCTAATTCAGACCCTCCGATTCACACCACCCCGTGATGTTTTTCTCACTCCTACTAGTGAATGTAATGTAACACACACCCATAAAATGCGCACCACCCCGTGATGTTTTTTTCACTCCTGCTAGTGAATGTAATGTAACACACACCCATACAATGCGCACCACCCCGTGATGTTTTTCTCACTCCTACTAGTGAATGTAATGTAACACACACCCATACAATGCGCACCACCCCGTGATGTTTTTCTCACTCATACTAGTGAATGTAATGTAACACACACCCATACAATGCGCACCACCCCGTGATGTTTTTCTCACTCTTAGTAGTGAATGTAATGTAACACACACCCATACAATGCGCACCACCCCGTGATGTTTTTCTCACTCCTACTAGTGAATGTAATGTAACACACACCCATACAATGCGCACCACCCCGTGATGTTTTTCTCACTCCTGCTAGTGAATGTAATGTAACACACACCCATACAATGCGCACCACCCCGTGATATTTTTCTCACTCCTGCTAGTGAATGTAATGTAACACACACCCATACAATGCGCACCACCCCGTGATGTTTTTCTCACTCCTACTAGTGAATGTAATGTAACACACACCCATACAATGCGCACCACCCCGTGATGTTTTTCTCACTGCTACTAGTGAATGTAATGTAACACACACCCATACAATGCGCACCACCCCGTGATGTTTATCTCACTCCTGCTAGTGAATGTAATGTAACACACACCCATACAATGCGCACCACCCCGTGATGTTTTTCTCACTCCTGCTAGTGAATGTAATGTAACACACACCCATACAATGCGCACCACCCCGTGATATTTTTCTCACTCCTGCTAGTGAATGTAATGTAACACACACCCATACAATGCGCACCACCCCGTGATGTTTTTCTCACTCCTACTAGTGAATGTAATGTAACACACACCCATACAATGCGCACCACCCCATGATGTTTTTCTCACTGCTACTAGTGAATGTAATGTAACACACACCCATACAATGCGCACCACCCCGTGATGTTTTTCTCACTCCTGCTAGTGAATGTAATGTAACACACACCCATACAATGCGCACCACTCTGTGATGTTTTTCTCACTCCTACTAGTGAATGTAATTAACACACACCCATACAATGCGCACCACCCCGTGATGTTTTTCTCACTGCTACTAGTGAATGTAATGTAACACACACCCATACCATTCGCACCACCCTGTGATGTTTTTCTCACTCCTACTAGTGAATGTAATGTAACACACACCCATACCATGCGCACCACCCCGTGATGTTTTTCTCACTCCTACTAGTGAATCTAATGTAACACACACCCATACATTGCGCACCACCCCGTGATGTTTTTTTCACTCCTACTAGTAAATCTAATGTAACACACACCCATCCAATGCGCACCACCCCGTGATGTTTTTCTCACTCCTAGTAGTGAATGTAATGTAACACACACCCATACAATGCGCACCACTCCGTGATGTTTTTCTCACTCCTGCTAGTGAATGTAATGTAACACACACCCATACAATGCGCACCACCGCGTGATGTTTTTCTCACTGCTACTAGTGAATGTAATGTAACACACACCCATACAATGCGCACCACCCCGTGATGTTTTTCTCACTCCTATTAGTGAAAGTAATGTAACACACACCCATACAATGCGCACCACCCCGTGATGTTTTTCTCACTACTATTTTGAATGTAATGTAACACACACCAATACAATGGGCACCACCCCGTGATGTTTTTCTCACTGCTACTAGTGAATGTAATGTAACACACACCCATACAATGCGCACCACCCAGTGATGTTTTTCTCACTCCTGCTAGTGAATGTAATGTAACACACACCCATACAATGCGCACCACCCCGTGATGTTTTTCTCACTCCTGCTAGTGAATGTAATGTAACACACACCCATACAATGCGCACCATCCCGTGATGTTTTTCTCACTCCTGCTAGTGAATGTAATGTAACACACACCCATACAATGGGCACCACCCCGTGATGTTTTTCTCACTGCTACTAGTGAATGTAATGTAACACACACCAATACAATGCGCACCACCCCGTGATGTTTTTCTCACTCCTGCTAGTGAATGTAATGTAACACACACCCATACAATGCGCACCACCCCGTGATGTTTTTCTCACTCCTACTAGTGAATGTAATGTAACACACACCCATACAATGCGCACCACCCCGTGATGTTTTTCTCACTCCTACTAGTGAATGTAATGTAACACACACCCATACAATGCGCACCACCCAGTGATGTTTTTCTCACTTCTGCTAGTGAATGTAATGTAACACACACCCATACAATGCGCACCACCCCGTGATGTTTTTCTCACTCCTGCTAGTGAATGTAATGTAACACACACCCATACAATACGCACCACCCCGTGATGTTTTTCTCACTCCTGCTAGTGAATGTAATGTAACGCACACCCATACAATGCGCACCACCCCGTGATGTTTTTCTCACTGCTACTAGTGAATGTAATGTAACGCACACCCATACAATGCGCACCACCCAGTGATGTTTTTCTCACTGCTAGTAGTGAATGTAATGTAACACACACCCATACAATGCGCACCACCCCGTGATGTTTTTCTCACTGCTACTAGTGAATGTAATGTAACACACACCAATACAATGCGCACCACCCCGTGATGTTTTTCTCACTCCTGCTAGTGAATGTAATGTAACACACACCCATACAATGCGCACCACCCCGTGATGTTTTTCTCACTCCTGCTAGTGAATGTAATGTAACACACACCCATACAATGCGCACCACCCCGTGATGTTTTTCTCACTCCTGCTAGTGAATGTAATGTAACACACACCCATACAATGCGCACCACCCCGTGATGTTTTTCTCACTCCTACTAGTGAATGTAATGTAACACACACCCATACAATGCGCACCACCCCGTGATGTTTTTCTCACTCCTGCTAGTGAATGTAATGTAACACACACCCATACAATGCGCACCACCCCGTGATGATTTTCTCACTCCTGCTAGTGAATGTAATGTAACACACACCCATACAATGCGCACCACCCCGTGATGTTTTTCTCACTCCTGCTAGTTAATGTAATGTAACACACACCCATACAATGCGCACCACCCCGTGATGTTTTTCTCACTCCTGCTAGTGAATGAAATGTAACACACACCCATACAATGCGCACCACCCCGTGATGTTTTTCTCATTCCTACTAGTGAATGTAATGTAACACACACCCATACAATGAGCAACACCACACGATGTTTTTCTCACTCCTACTAGTGAATGTAATGTAACACACACCCATACAATGCGCACCACCCCGTGATGTTTTTCTCACTCCTACTAGTGAAAGTAATGTAACACACACCCATACCATGTGCACCACCCTATGATGTTTTTCTCACTCCTACTAGTGAATGTAACGTAACACACACCCATACCATGCGCACAACCCCGTGATGTTTTTCTCACTCCTACTAGTGAATGTAATGTAACACACACCCATACAATGCGCACCACCCCGTGATGTTTTTCTCACTCCTACTAGTGAATGTAATGTAACACACACCCATACAGTGCGCACCACCCCGTGATGTTTTTCTCACTGCTACTAGTGAATGTAATGTAACACACACCCATACAATGCGCACCACCCCGTGATGTTTTTCTCACTGCTACTAGTGAATGTAATGTAACACACACCCATACAATGCGCACCACCCTGTGATGTTTTTCTCACTCCTGCTAGTGAATGTAATGTAACACACACCCATACAATGCGCACCACCCAGTGATGTTTTTCTCACTTCTGCTAGTGAATGTAATGTAACACACACCCATACAATGCGCACCACCCCGTGATGTTTTTCTCACTCCTGCTAGTGAATGTAATGTAACACACACCCATACAATGCGCACCATCCCGTGATGTTTTTCTCACTCCTGCTAGTGAATGTAATGTAACACACACCCATACAATGCGCACCACACCGTGAGGTTTTTCTCACTGCTACTAGTGAATGTAATGTAACACACACCCATACAATGCGCACCACCCCGTGATGTTTTTCTCACTGCTACTAGTGAATGTTATGTAACACACACCCATACAATGCGCACCACCCCGTGATGTTTTTTTCACTGCTACTAGTGAATGTAATGTAACACACACCCATACAATGCGCACCACCCCGTGATGTTTTTCTCACTCCTGCTAGTGAATGTAATGTAACACACACCCATACAATGCGCAACACCCCGTGATGTTTTTCTCACTCCTGCTAGTAAATGTAATGTAACACACACCCATACAATGCGCACCACCCCGTGATGTTTTTCTCACTGCTACTAGTGAATGTAATGTAACACACACCCATACAATGCGCACCACCCAGTGATGTTTTTCTCACTGCTAGTAGTGAATGTAATGTAACACACACCCATACAATGCGCACCACCCCGTGATGTTTTTCTCACTGCTACTAGTGAATGTAATGTAACACACACCAATACAATGCGCACCACCCCGTGATGTTTTTCTCACTCCTGCTAGTGAATGTAATGTAACACACACCCATACAATGCGCACCACCCCGTGATGTTTTTCTCACTCCTACTAGTGAATGTAATGTAACACACACCCATACCATGCGCACCACCCCGTGATATTTTTCTCACTCCTACTAGTGAATGTAATGTAACACACACCCATACCATGCGCACAACCCCGTGATGTTTTTCTCACTCCTACTAGTGAATGTAATGTAACACACACACATAGAATGCGCACCACCCCGTGATGTTTTTTTTCACTCCTGCTAGTGAATGTAATGTAACACACACCCATACAATGCGCACCACCCCGTGATGTTTTTCTCACTCTTAGTAGTGAATGTAATGTAACACACACCCATACAATGCGCACCACCCCGTGATGTTTTTCTCACTCCTACTAGTGAATGTAACGTAACACACACCCATACCATGCGCACAACCCCGTGGTGTTTTTCTCACTCCTACTAGTGAATGTAATGTAACACACACCCATACAATGCGCACCAACCCCGTGATGTTTTTTTCACTCCTGCTAGTGAATGTAATGTAACACACACCCATACAATGCGCACCACCCCGTGATGTTTTTCTCACTCTTAGTAGTGAATGTAATGTAACACACACCCATACCATGCGCACCACCCCGTGATGTTTTTCTCACTCCTGCTAGTGAATGTAATGTAACACACACCCATACAATGCGCACCACCCCGTGATGTTTTTCTCACTCCTGCTAGTGAATGTAATGTAACACACACCCATACAATGCGCACCACCCCGTGATGTTTTTCTCACTCCTGCTAGTGAATGTAATGTAACACACACCCATACAATGCGCACCACCCTGTGATGTTTTTCTCACTCCTACTAGTGAATGTAATGTAACACACACCCATACAATGCGCACCACCCCGTGATGTTTTTCTCACTGCTACTAGTGAATGTAATGTAACACACACCCATACAATGCGCACCACCCCGTGATGTTTTTCTCACTGCTACTAGTGAATGTAATGTAACACACACCCATACAATGCGCACCACCCCGTGATGTTTTTCTCACTCCTGCTAGTGAATGTAATGTAACACACACCCATACAATGCGCACCACCCCGTGATGTTTTTCTCACTCCTGCTAGTGAATGTAATGTAACACACACCCATAAAATGCGCACCACCCCATGAGGTTTTTCTCACTGCTACTAGTGAATGTAATGTAACACACACCCATACAATGCGCACCACCCCGTGATGTTTTTCTCACTCCTACTAGTGAATGTAATGTAACACACACCCATACAGTGTGCACCACCCCGTGATGTTTTTCTCACTGCTACTAGTGAATGTAATGTAACACACACCCATACAATGCGCACCACCCCGTGATGTTTTTCTCACTGCTACTAGTGAATGTAATGTAACACACACCCATACAATGCGCACCACCCCGTGATGTTTTTATCACTCCTGCTAGTGAATGTAATGTAACACACACCCATACAATGCGCACCACCCAGTGATGTTTTTCTCACTCCTGCTAGTGAATGTAATGTAACACACACCCATACAATGCGCACCACCCCGTGATGTTTTTCTCACTCCTGCTAGTGAATGTAATGTAACACACACCCATACAATGCGCACCATCCCGTGATGTTTTTCTCACTCCTGCTAGTGAATGTAATGTAACACACACCCATACAATGCGCACCACCCCGTGAGGTTTTTCTCACTGCTACTAGTGAATGTAATGTAACACACACCCATACAATGCGCACCACCCCGTGATGTTTTTCTCACTGCTACTAGTGAATGTAATGTAACACACACCCATACAATGCGCACCACCCCGTGATGTTTTTCTCACTGCTACTAGTGAATGTAATGTAACACACACCCATACAATGCGCACCACCCCGTGATGTTTTTCTCACTCCTGCTAGTGAATGTAATGTAACACACACCCATACAATGCGCAACATCCCGTGATGTTTTTCTCACTCCTGCTAGTGAATGTAATGTAACACACACCCATACAATGCGCACCACCCCGTGATGTTTTTCTCACTGCTACTAGTGAATGTAATGTAACACACACCCATACAATGCGCACCACCCAGTGATGTTTTTCTCACTGCTAGTAGTGAATGTAATGTAACACACACCCATACAATGCGCACCACCCCGTGATGTTTTTCTCACTGCTACTAGTGAATGTAATGTAACACACACCAATACAATGCGCACCACCCCGTGATGTTTTTCTCACTCATGCTAGTGAATGTAATGTAACACACACCCATACAATGCGCACCACCCCGTGATGTTTTTCTCACTCCTACTAGTGAAAGTAATGTAACACACACCCATACCATGCGGACCACCCCGTGATGTTTTTCTCACTCCTACTAGTGAATGTAATGTAACACACACCCATACCATGCGCACAACCCCGTGATGTTTTTCTCACTCCTACTAGTGAATGTAATGTAACACACACACATAGAATGCGCACCACCCCGTGATGTTTTTTTCACTCCTGCTAGTGAATGTAATGTAACACACACCCATACAATGCGTACCACCCCGTGATGTTTTTCTCACTCTTAGTAGTGAATGTAATGTAACACACACCCATACAATGCGCACCACCCCGTGATGTTTTTCTCACTCCTGCTAGTGAATGTAATGTAACACACACCCATACAATGCGCAACACCCCGTGATGTTTTTCTCACTCCTACTAGTGAATGTAATGTAACACACACCCATACAATGCGCACCACCCCGTGATGTTTTTCTCACTCCTAGTAGTGAATGTAATGTAACACACACCCATACAATGCGCACCACCCATTGATGTTTTTCTCACTCCTACTAGTGAATGTAATGTAACACACACCCATACAATGCGCACCACCCCGTGATGTTTTTCTCACTCCTGCTAGTGAATGTAATGTAACACACACCCATACAATGCCCACCACCCCGTGATGTTTTTCTCACTCCTACTAGTGAATGTAATGTAACACACACCCATACAATGCGCACCACCCTGTGATGTTTTTCTCACTCCTGCTAGTGAATGTAATGTAACACACACCCATACAATGCGCACCACCCCGTGATGTTTTTCTCACTCCTGCTAGTGAATGTAATGTAACACAGACCCATACAATGCGCACCACCCCGTGATGTTTTTCTCACTCCTGCTAGTTAATGTAATGTAACACACACCCATACAATGCGCACCACCCCGTGATGTTTTTCTCACTCCTGCTAGTGAATGTAATGTAACACACACCCATACAATGCGCACCACCCCGTGATGTTTTTCTCATTCCTACTAGTGAATGTAATGTAACACACACCCATACAATGCGCACCACCCCATGATGTTTTTCTCACTCCTACTAGTGAATGTAATGTAACACACACCCATACAATGCGCACCACAGCGTGATGTTTTTCTCACTCCTACTAGTGAATGTAATGTAACACACACCCATACCATGCGCACCACCCCGTGATGTTTTTCTCACTCCTACTAGTGAATGTAACGTAACACACACCCTTACCATGCGCACAACCCCGTGATGTTTTTCTCACTCCTACTAGTGAATGTAATGTAACACACACCCATACAATGCGCACCACCCCGTGATGTTTTTTTCACTCCTGCTAGTGAATGTAATGTAACACACACCCATACAATGCGCACCACCCAGTGATTTTTTTCTCACTCCTATTAGTGAATGTAATGTAACACACACCAATACAATGCGCACCACCCCGTGATGTTTTTCTAACTCCTACTAGTGAACGTAATGTAACACACACCCATACAATGCGAACCACCCCGTGATGTTTTTCTCACTCCTAATAGTGAATGTCATGTAACACACACCCATACAATGCGCACCACCCCGTGATGTTTTTCTCACTGCTACTAGTGAATGTAATGTAACACACACCCATACAATGCGCACCACCCCGTGATGTTTTTCTCACTGCTACTAGTGAATGTAATGTAACACACACCCATACAATGCGCACCACCCCGTGATGTTTTTCTCACTCCTGCTAGTGAATGTAATGTAACACACACCCATACAATGCGCACCACCCCGTGATGTTTTTCTCACTCCTGCGAGTGAATGTAATGTAACACACACCCATACAATGCGCACCATCCCGTGATGTTTTTCTCACTCCTGCTAGTGAATGTAATGTAACACACACCCATACAATGCATACCAACCCCATGAGGTTTTTCTCACTGCTACTAGTGAATGTAATGTAACACACACCCATACAATGCGCACCACCCCGTGATGTTTTTCTCACTCCTACTAGTGAATGTAATGTAACACACACCCATACAGTGCGCACCACCCCGTGATGTTTTTCTCACTGCTACTAGTGAATGTAATGTAACACACACCCATACAATGCGCACCACCCCGTGATGTTTTTCTCACTGCTACTAGTGAATGTAATGTAACACACACCCATACAATGCGCACCACCCTGTGATGTTTTTCTCACTCCTGCTAGTGAATGTAATGTAACACACACCCATACAATGCGCACCACCCAGTGATTTTTTTCTCACTCCTGCTAGTGAATGTAATGTAACACACACCCATACAATGCGCACCACCCCGTGATGTTTTTCTCACTCCTGCTAGTGAATGTAATGTAACACACACCCATACAATGCGCACCATCCCGTGATGTTTTTCTCACTCCTGCTAGTGAATGTAATGTAACACACACCCATACAATGCGCACCACACCGTGAGGTTTTTCTCACTGCTACTAGTGAATGTAATGTAACACACACCCATACAATGCGCACCACCCCGTGATGTTTTTCTCACTGCTACTAGTGAATGTTATGTAACACACACCCATACAATGCGCACCACCCCGTGATGTTTTTTTCACTGCTACTAGTGAATGTAATGTAACACATACCCATACAATGCGCACCACCCCGTGATGTTTTTCTCACTCCTGCTAGTGAATGTAATGTAACACACACCCATACAATGCGCAACACCCCGTGATGTTTTTCTCACTCCTGCTAGTAAATGTAATGTAACACACACCCATACAATGCGCACCACCCCGTGATGTTTTTCTCACTGCTACTAGTGAATGTAATGTAACACACACCCATACAATGCGCACCACCCAGTGATGTTTTTCTCACTGCTAGTAGTGAATGTAATGTAACACACACCCATACAATGCGCACCACCCCGTGATGTTTTTCTCACTGCTACTAGTGAATGTAATGTAACACACACCAATACAATGCGCACCACCCCGTGATGTTTTTCTCACTCCTGCTAGTGAATGTAATGTAACACACACCCATACAATGCGCACCACCCCGTGATGTTTTTCTCACTCCTACTCGTGAATGTAATGTAACACACACCCATACCATGCGCACCACCCCGTGATATTTTTCTCACTCCTACTAGTGAATGTAATGTAACACACACCCATACCATGCGCACAACCCCGTGATGTTTTTCTCACTCCTACTAGTGAATGTAATGTAACACACACACATAGAATGCGCACCACCCCGTGATGTTTTTTTCACTCCTGCTAGTGAATGTAATGTAACACACACCCATACAATGCGCACCACCCCGTGATGTTTTTCTCACTCTTAGTAGTGAATGTAATGTAACACACACCCATACAATGCGCACCACCCCGTGATGTTTTTCTCACTCCTTCTAGTGAATGTAACGTAACACACACCCATACCATGCGCACAACCCCGTTTTGTTTTTCTCACTCCTACTAGTTAATGTAATGTAACACACACCCATACAATGCGCACCAACCCCGTGATGTTTTTTTCACTCCTGCTAGTGAATGTAATGTAACACACACCCATACAATGCGCACCACCCCGTGATGTTTTTCTCACTCTTAGTAGTGAATGTAATGTAACACACACCCATACCATGCGCACCACCCCGTGATGTTTTTCTCACTCCTGCTAGTGAATGTAATGTAACACACACCCATACAATGCGCACCACCCCGTGATGTTTTTCTCACTCCTGCTAGTGAATGTAATGTAACACACACCCATACAATGCGCACCACCCCGTGATGTTTTTCTCACTCCTGCTAGTGAATGTAATGTAACACACACCCATACAATGCGCACCACCCTGTGATGTTTTTCTCACTCCTACTAGTGAATGTAATGTAACACACACCCATATAATGCGCACCACCCCGTGATGTTTTTCTCACTGCTACTAGTGAATGTAATGTAACACACACCCATACAATGCGCACCACCCCGTGATGTTTTTCTCACTGCTACTAGTGAATGTAATGTAACACACACCCATACAATGCGCACCACCCCGTGATGTTTTTCTCACTCCTGCTAGTGAATGTAATGTAACACACACCCATACAATGCGCACCGCCCCGTGATGTTTTTCTCACTCCTGCTAGTGAATGTAATGTAACACACACCCATAAAATGCGCACCACCCCATGAGGTTTTTCTCACTGCTACTAGTGAATGTAATGTAACACACACCCATACAATGCGCACCACCCCGTGATGTTTTTCTCACTCCTACTAGTGAATGTAATGTAACACACACCCATACAGTGCGCACCACCCCGTGATGTTTTTCTCACTGCTACTAGTGAATGTAATGTAACACACACCCATACAATGCGCACCACCCCGTGATGTTTTTCTCACTGCTACTAGTGAATGTAATGTAACACACACCCATACAATGCGCACCACCCCGTGATGTTTTTATCACTCCTGCTAGTGAATGTAATGTAACACACACCAATACAATGCGCACCACCCAGTGATGTTTTTCTCACTCCTGCTAGTGAATGTAATGTAACACACACCCATACAATGCGCACCACCCCGTGATGTTTTTCTCACTCCTGCTAGTGAATGTAATGTAACACACACCCATACAATGCGCACCATCCCGTGATGTTTTTCTCACTCCTGCTAGTGAATGTAATGTAACACACACCCATACAATGCGCACCACCCCGTGAGGTTTTTCTTACTGCTACTAGTGAATGTAATGTAACACACACCCATACAATGCGCACCACCCCGTGATGTGTTTCTCACTGCTACTAGTGAATGTAATGTAACACACACCCATACAATGCGCACCACCCCGTGATGTTTTTCTCACTGCTACTAGTGAATGTAATGTAACACACACCCATACAATGCGCACCACCCCGTGATGTTTTTCTCACTCCTGCTAGTGAATGTAATGTAACACACACCCATACAATGCGCAACACCCCGTGATGTTTTTCTCACTCCTGCTAGTGAATGTAATGTAACACACACCCATACAATGCGCACCACCCAGTGATGTTTTTCTCACTGCTAGTAGTGAATGTAATGTAACACACACCCATACAATGCGCACCACCCCGTGATGTTTTTCTCACTGCTACTAGTGAATGTAATGTAACACACACCAATACAATGCGCACCACCCCCTGATGTTTTTCTCACTCCTGCTAGTGAATGTAATGTAACACACACCCATACAATGCGCACCACCCCGTGATGTTTTTCTCACTCCTACTAGTGAATGTAATGTAACACACACCCATACCATGCGGACCACGCCGTGATGTTTTTCTCACTCCTACTAGTGAATGTAATGTAACACACACCCATACCATGCGCACAACCCCGTGATGTTTTTCTCACTCCTACTAGTGAATGTAATGTAACACACACACATAGAATGCGCACCACCCCGTGATGTTTTTTTCACTCCTGCTAGTGAATGTAATGTAACACACACCCATACAATGCGCACCACCCCGTGATGTTTTTCTCACTCTTAGTAGTGAATGTAATGTAACACACACCCATACAATGCGCACCACCCCGTGATGTTTTTCTCACTCCTGCTAGTGAATGTAATGCAACACACACCCATACAATGCGCACCACCCCGTGATGTTTTTCTCACTCCTACTAGTGAATGTAATGTAACACACACCCATACAATGCGCACCACCCCGTGATGTTTTTCTCACTCCTACTAGTGAATGTAATGTAACACACACCCATACAATGCGCACCACCCATTGATGTTTTTCTCACTCCTACTAGTGAATGTAATGTAACACACACACATAGAATGCGCACCACCCCGTGATGTTTTTTTCACTCCTGCTAGTGAATGTAATGTAACACACACCCATACAATGCGCACCACCCCGTGATGTTTTTCTCACTCTTAGTAGTGAATGTAATGTAACACACACCCATACAATGCGCACCACCCCGTGATGTTTTTCTCACTCCTGCTAGTGAATGTAATGTAACACAGACCCATACAATGCGCACCACCCCGTGATGTTTTTCTCACTCCTGCTAGTTAATGTAATGTAACACACACCCATACAATGCGCACCACCCCGTGATGTTTTTCTCACTCCTGCTAGTGAATGTAATGTAACACACACCCATACAATGCGCACCACCCCGTGATGTTTTTCTCATTCCTACTAGTGAATGTAATGTAACACACACCCATACAATGCGCACCACCCCATGATGCTTTTCTCACTCCTACTAGTGAATGTAATGTATCACACACCCATACAATGCGCACCACAGCGTGATGTTTTTCTCACTCCTACTAGTGAATGTAATGTAACCCACACCCATACCATGCGCACCACCCCGTGATGTTTTTCTCACTCCTACTAGTGAATGTAACGTAACACACACCCTTACCATGCGCACAACCCCGTGATGTTTTTCTCACTCCTACTAGTGAATGTAATGTAACACACACCCATACAATGCGCACCACCCCGTGATGTTTTTCTCACTCCTACTAGTGAATGTAATGTAACACACACCCATACAATGCGCACCACCCCGTGATGTTTTTCTCACTGCTACTAGTGAATGTAATGTAACACACACCCATACAATGCGCACCACCCCGTGATGTTTTTCTCACTGCTACTAGTGAATGTAATATAACACACACTCATACAATGCGCACCACCCCGTGATGTTTTTCTCACTCCTGCTAGTGAATGTAATGTAACACACACCCATACAATGCGCACCACCCAGTGATGTTTTTCTCACTCATGCTAGTGAATGTAATGTAACACACACCCATACAATGCGCACCACCCCGTGATGTTTTTCTCACTCCTGCTAGTGAATGTAATGTAACACACACCCATACAATGCGCACCATCCCGTGATGTTTTTCTCACTCCTGCTAGTGAATGAAATGTAACACACACCCGTACAATGCGCACCACCCCGTGAGGTTTTTTTCACTGCTACTAGTGAATGTAATGTAACACACACCCATATAATGCGCACCACCCCGTGATGTTTTTCTCACTGCTACTAGTGAATGTAATGTAACACACACCCATACAATGCGCACCACCCCGTGATGTTTTTCTCACTGCTACTAGTGAATGTAATGTAACACACACCCATACAATGCGCACCACCACGTGATGTTTTTCTCACTCAAATTAGTGAATGTAATGTAACACACACCCATACAATGCGCAACACCCCGTGATGTTTTTCTCACGCCTGCTAGTGAATGTAATGTAACACACACCCATACAATGCGCACCACCCCGTGATGTTTTTCTCACTGCTACTAGTGAATATAATGTAACACACACCCATACAATGCGCACCACCCAGTGATGTGTTTCTCACTGCTAGTAGTGAATGTAATGTAAAACACACCCATACAATGCGCACCACCCCGTGATGTTTTTCTCACTGCTACTAGTGAATGTAATGTAACACACACCAATACAATGCGCACCACCCCGTGATGTTTTTCTCACTCCTGCTAGTGAATGTAATGTAACACACACCCATACAATGCGCACCACCCCGTGATGTTTTTCTCACTCCTACTAGTGAATGTAATGTAACACACACCCATACCATGCGCACCACCCCGTGATGTTTTTCTCACTCCTACTAGTGAATGTAATGTAACACACACCCATACCATGCGCACAACCCCGTGATGTTTTTCTCACTCCTACTAGTGAATGTAATGTAACACACACACATAGAATGCGCACCACCCCGTGATGTTTTTTTCACTCCTGCTAGTGAATGTAATGTAACACACACCCATACAATGCGCACCACCCCGTGATGTTTTTCTCACTCTTAGTAGTGAATGTAATGTAACACACACCCATACAATGCGCACCACCCCGTGATGTTTTTCTCACTCCTGCTAGTGAATGTAATGTAACACACACCCATACAATGCGCACCACCCCGTGATGTTTTTCTCACTCCTGCTATTGAATGTAATGTAACACACACCCATACAATGCGCACCACCCAGTGATGTTTTTCTCACTCCTGCTAGTGAATGTAATGTAACACACACCCATACAATGCCCACCACCCCGTGATGTTTTTCTCACTCCTACTAGTGAATGTAATGTAACACACACCCATACAATGCGCACCACCCCGTGATGTTTTTCTCACTCCTGCTAGTGAATGTAATGTAACACACACCCATACAATGCGCACCACCCCGTGATGTTTTTCTCACTCCTGCTAGTGAATGTAATGTAACACACACCTATACAATGCGCACCACCCCGTGATGTTTTTCTCACTCCTGCTAGTTAATGTAATGTAACACACACCCATACAATGCGCACCACCCCGTGATGTTTTTCTCACTCCTGCTAGTGAATGTAATGTAACACACACCCATACAATGCGCACCACCCCGTGATGTTTTTCTCATTCCTACTAGTGAATGTAATGTAACACACACCCATACAATGCGCACCACCCCATGATGTTTTTCTCACTCCTACTAGTGAATGTAATGTAACACACACCCATACAATGCGCACCACCCCGTGATGTTTTTCTCACTCCTACTAGTGAATGTAATGTAACACACACCCATACCATGCGCACCACCCCGTGATGCTTTTCTCACTCCTACTAGTGAATGTATCGTAACACACACCCATACCATGCGCACAACCCCGTGATGTTTTTCTCACTCCTACTAGTGAATGTAATGTAACACACACCCATACAATGCGCACCACCCCGTGATGTTTTTTTCACTCCTGCTAGTGAATGTAATGTAACACACACCCATACAATGCGCACCACCCCGTGATGTTTTTCTCACTCTTAGTAGTGAATGTAATGTAACACACACCCATACAATGCGCACCACCCCGTGATGTTTTTCTCACTCCTGCTAGTGAATGTAATGTAACACACACCCATACAATGCGCACCACCCCGTGATGTTTTTCTCACTCCTGCTAGTGAATGTAATGTAACACACACCCATACAATGCGCACCACCCCGTGATGTTTTTCTCACTCCTACTAGTGAATGTAATGTAACACACACCCATACAATGCGCACCACCCCGTGATGTTTTTCTCACTGCTACTAGTGAATGTAATGTAACACACACCCATACAATGCACACCACCCCGTGATGTTTTTCTCACTGCTACTAGTGAATGTAATGTAACACACACCCATACAATGCGCACCACCACGTGATGTTTTTCTCACTCCTGCTAGTGAATGTAATGTAACACACACCCATACAATGCGCACCACCCCGTGATGTTTTTCTCACTCCTGCTAGTGAATGTAATGTAACACACACCCATACAATGCGCACCACCCCGTGATGTTTTTCTCACTCCTGCTAGTGAATGTAATGTAACACACACCCATACAATGCGCACCATCCCGTGATGTTTTTCTCACTCCTGCTAGTGAATGTAATGTAACACACACCCATACAATGCACACCACCCCATGAGGTTTTTCTCACTGCTACTAGTGAATGTAATGTAACACACACCCATACAATGCGCACCACCCCGTGATGTTTTTCTCACTCCTACTAGTGAATGTAATGTAACACACACCCATACAATGCGCACCACCCCGTGATGTTTTTCTCACTGCTACTAGTGAATGTAATGTAACACACACCCATACAATGCCCACCACCCCGTGATGTTTTTCTCACTCCTGCTAGTGAATGTAATGTAACACACACCCATACCATGCGCACCACCCCGTGATGTTTTTCTCACTCCTACTAGTGAATGTAATGTAACACACACCCATACCATGCGCACAACTCCGTGATGTTTTTCTCACTCCTACTAGTGAATGTAATGTAACACACACACATAGAATGCGCACCACCCCGTGATGTTTTTTTCACTCCTGCTAGTGAATGTAATGTAACACACACCCATACAATGCGCACCACCCCGTGATGTTTTTCTCACTCTTAGTAGTGAATGTAATGTAACACACACCCATACAATGCGCACCACCCCGTGATGTTTTTCTCACTCCTACTAGTGAATGTAACGTAACACACACCCATACCATGCGCACAACCCCGTGATGTTTTTCTCACTCCTACTAGTGAATGTAATGTAACACACACCCATACAATGCGCACCAACCCCGTGATGTTTTTTTCACTCCTGCTAGTGAATGTAATGTAACACACACCCATACAATGCGCACCACCCCGTGATGTTTTTCTCACTCTTAGTAGTGAATGTAATGTAACACACACCCATACAATACGCACCACCCCATGATGTTTTTCTCACTCCTGCTAGTGAATGTAATGTAACACACACCGATACAATGCGCACCACCCCGTGATGTTTTTCTCACTCCTGCTAGTGAATGTAATGTAACACACACCCATACAATGCGCACCACCCCGTGATGTTTTTCTCACTCCTACTAGTGAATGTAATGTAACACACACCCATACAATGCGCACCACCCCGTGATGTTTTTCTCACTCCTACTAGTGAATGTAATGTAACACACACCCATACAGTGCGCACCACCCCGTGATGTTTTTCTCACTGCTACTAGTGAATGTAATGTAACACACACCCATACAATGCGCACCACCCCGTGATGTTTTTCTCACTGCTACTAGTGAATGTAATGTAACACACACCCATACAATGCGCACCACCCCGTGATGTTTTTCTCACTCCTGCTAGTGAATGTAATGTAACAGACACCCATACAATGCGCACCACCCAGTGATGTTTTTCTCACTCCTGCTAGTGAATGTAATGTAACACACACCCATACAATGCGCACCACCCCGTGATGTTTTTCTCACTCCTGCTAGTGAATGTAATGTAACACACACCCATACAATGCGCACCACCCCGTGAGGTTTTTCTCACTGCTACTAGTGAATGTAATGTAACACACACCCATACAATGCGCACCACCCCGTGATGTTTTTCTCACTGCTACTAGTGAATGTAATGTAACACACACCCATAAAATGCGCACCACCCCGTGATGTTTTTCTCACTGCTACTAGTGAATGTAATGTAACACACACCCATACAATGCGCACCACCCCGTGATGTTTTTCTCACTCCTGCTAGTGAATGTAATGTAACACACACCCATACAATGCGCAACACCCCGTGATGTTTTTCTCACTCCTGCTAGTGAATGTAATGTAACACACACCCATACAATGCGCACCACCCCGTGATGTTTTTCTCACTGCTACTAGTGAATGTAATGTAACACACACCCATACAATGCGCACCACCCAGTGATGTTTTTCTCACTGCTAGTAGTGAATGTAATGTAACACACACCCATACAATGCGCACCACCCCGTGATGTTTTTCTCACTCCTGCTAGTGAATGTAATGTAACACACACCCATACAATGCGCACCACCCCGTGATGTTTTTCTCACTCCTGCTAGTGAATGTAATGTAACACACACCCATACAATGCGCACCACCCCGTGATGTTTTTCTCACTCCTACTAGTGAATGTAATGTAACACACACCCATACCATGCGCACCACCCCGTGATGTTTTTCTCACTCCTACTAGTGAATGTAATGTAACACACACACATAGAATGCGCACCACCCCGTGATGTTTTTTTCACTCCTGCTAGTGAATGTAATGTAACACACACCCATACAATGCGCACCACCCCGTGATGTTTTTCTCACTCTTAGTAGTGAATGTAATGTAACACACACCCATACAATGCGCACCACCCCGTGATGTTTTTCTCACTCCTGCTAGTGAATGTAATGTAACACACACCCATACAATGCGCACCACCCCGTGATGTTTTTCTCACTCCTACTAGTGAATGTAATGTAACACACACCCATACAATGCGCACCACCCCGTGATGTTTTTCTCACTCCTACTAGTGAATGTAATGTAACACACACCCATACAATGCGCACCACCCATTGATGTTTTTCTCACTCCTACTAGTGAATGTAATGTAACACACACCCATACAATGCGCACCACCCCGTGATGTTTTTCTCACTCCTGCAAGTGAATGTAATGTAACACACACCCATACAATGCCCACCACCCCGTGATGTTTTTCTCACTCCTGCTAGTGAATGTAATGTAACACACACCCATACAATGCGCACCACCCCGTGATGTTTTTCTCACTCCTGCTAGTGAATGTAATGTAACACACACCCATACCATGCGCACCACCCCGTGATGTTTTTCTCACTCCTACTAGTGAATGTAATGTAACACACACCCATACCATGCGCACAACCCCGTGATATTTTTCTCACTCCTACTAGTGAATGTAATGTAACACACACACATAGAATGCGCACCACCCCGTGATGTTTTTCTCACTCCTGCTAGTGAATGTAATGTAACACACACCCATACAATGCACACCACCCCGTGATGTTTTTCTCACTCTTAGTAGTGAATGTAATGTAACACACACCCATACAATGCGCACCACCCCGTGATGTTTTTCTCACTCCTGCTAGTGAATGTAATGTAACACACACCCATACAATGCGCACCACCCCGTGATGTTTTTCTCACTCCTGCTATTGAATGTAATGTAACACACACCCATACAATGCGCACCACCCCGTGATGTTTTTCTCACTCCTGCTAGTGAATGTAATGTAACACACACCCATACAATGCCCACCACCCCGTGATGTTTTTCTCACTCCTACTAGTGAATGTAATGTGACACACACCCATACAATGCGCACCACCCCGTGATGTGTTTCTCACTCCTGCTAGTGAATGTAATGTAACACACACCCATACAATGCGCACCACCCCGTGATGTTTTTCTCACTCCTACTAGTGAATGTAATGTAACACACACCCATACAATGCGCACCACCCCGTGATGTTTTTCTCACTCCTGCTAGTTAATGTAATGTAACACACACCCATACAATGCGCACCACACCGTGATGTTTTTCTCACTCCTGCTAGTTAATGTAATGTAACACACACCCATACAATGCGCACCACCCCGTGATGTTTTTTCATTCCTACTAGTGAATGTAATGTAACACACACGCATACAATGCGCACCACCCCATGATGTTTTTCTCACTCCTACTAGTGAATGTAATGTAACACACACCCATACAATGCGCACCACCCCGTGATGTTTTTCTCACTCCTGCAAGTGAATGTAATGTAACACACACCCATACAATGCCCACCACCCCGTGATGTTTTTCTCACTCCTACTAGTGAATGTAATGTAACACACACCCATACAATGCGCACCACCCCGTGATGTTTTTCTCACTCCTGCTAGTGAATGTAATGTAACACACACCCATACCATGCGCACCACCCCGTGATGTTTTTCTCACTCCTACTAGTGAATGTAATGTAACACACACCCATACCATGCGCACAACCCCGTGATGTTTTTCTCACTCCTACTAGTGAATGTAATGTAACACACACACATAGAATGCGCACCACCCCGTGATGTTTTTTTCACTCCTGCTAGTGAATGTAATGTAACACACACCCATACAATGCGCACCACCCCGTGATGTTTTTCTCACTCTTAGTAGTGAATGTAATGTAGCACACACCCATACAATGCGCACCACCCCGTGATGTTTTTCTCACTCCTGCTAGTGAATGTAATGTAACACACACCCATACAATGCGCACCACCCCGTGATGTTTTTCTCACTCCTGCTATTGAATGTAATGTAACACACACCCATACAATGCGCACCACCCCGTGATGATTTTCTCACTCCTGCTAGTGAATGTAATGTAACACACACCCATACAATGCCCACCACCCCGTGATGTTTTTCTCACTCCTACTAGTGAATGTAATGTGACACACACCCATACAATGCGCACCACCCCGTGATGTGTTTCTCACTCCTGCTAGTGAATGTAATGTAACACACACCCATACAATGCGCACCACCCCGTGATGTTTTTCTCACTCCTACTAGTGAATGTAATGTAACACACACCCATACAATGCGCACCACCCCGTTATGTTTTTCTCACTCCTGCTAGTTAATGTAATGTAACACACACCCATACAATGCGCACCACACCGTGATGTTTTTCTCACTCCTGCTAGTGAATGTAATGTAACACACACCCATACAATGCGCACCACCCCGTGATGTTTTTCTCACTCTTAGTAGTGAATGTAATGTAACACACACCCATACAATGCGCACCACCCCGTGATGTTTTTCTCACTCCTGCTAGTGAATGTAATATATCACACACCCATACAATGCGCACCACCCCGTGATGTTTTTCTCACTCCTGCTAGTGAATGTAATGTAACACACACCCATACAATGCGCACCACCCCGTGATGTTTTTCTCACTGCTACTAGTGAATGTTATGTAACACACACCCATACAATGCGCACCACCCCGTGATGTTTTTCTCACTCCTGCTAGTGAATGTAATGTAACACACACCCATACAATGCGCACCACCCCGTGATGTTTTTCTCACTCCTACTAGTGAATGTAATGTAACACACACCCATACCATGCGCACAACCCCATGATGTTTTTCTCACTCCTGCTAGTGAATGTAATGTAACACACACCCATACAATGCGCACCACCCCGTGATGTTTTTCTCACTCCTACTAGTGAATGTAATGTAACACACACCCATAACATGCGCACAACCCCGTGATGTTTTTCTCACTCCTACTAGTGAATGTAATGTAACACACACCCATACAATGCGCAACACCACGTGATGTTTTTTTCACTCCTGCTAGTGAATGTAATGTAACACACACCCATACAATGCGCACCACCCCGTGATGTTGTTCTCACTCTTAGTAGTGAATGTAATGTAACACACACCCATACAATGCGCACCACCCCGTGATGTTTTTCTCACTCCTACTAGTGAATGTAATGTAACACACACCCATACAATGCGCACCAACCCCGTGATGTTTTTTTCACTCCTGCTAGTGAATGTAATGTAACACACACCCATACAATGCGCACCACCCCGTGATGTTTTTCTCACTCTTAGTAGTGAATGTAATGTAACACACACCCATACAATACGCACCACCCCATGATGTTTTTCTCACTCCTGCTAGTGAATGTAATGTAACACACACCGATACAATGCGCACCACCCCGTGATGTTTTTCTCACTCCTGCTAGTGAATGTAATGTAACACACACCCATACAATGCGCACCACCCCGTGATGTTTTTCTCACTCCTACTAGTGAATGTAATGTAACACACACCCATACAATGCGCACCACCCCGTGATGTTTTTCTCACTCCTACTAGTGAATGTAATGTAACACACACCCATACAGTGCGCACCACCCCGTGATGTTTTTCTCACTGCTACTAGTGAATGTAATGTAACACACACCCATACAATGCGCACCACCCCGTGATGTTTTTCTCACTGCTACTAGTGAATGTAATGTAACACACACCCATACAATGCGCACCACCCCGTGATGTTTTTCTCACTCCTGCTAGTGAATGTAATGTAACAGACACCCATACAATGCGCACCACCCAGTGATGTTTTTCTCACTCCTGCTAGTGAATGTAATGTAACACACACCCATACAATGCGCACCACCCCGTGATGTTTTTCTCACTCCTGCTAGTGAATGTAATGTAACACACACCCATACAATGCACACCACCCCGTGAGGTTTTTCTCACTGCTACTAGTGAATGTAATGTAACACACACCCATACAATGCGCACCACCCCGTGATGTTTTTCTCACTGCTACTAGTGAATGTAATGTAACACACACCCATAAAATGCGCACCACCCCGTGATGTTTTTCTCACTGCTACTAGTGAATGTAATGTAACACACACCCATACAATGCGCACCACCCCGTGATGTTTTTCTCACTCCTGCTAGTGAATGTAATGTAACACACACCCATACAATGCGCAACACCCCGTGATGTTTTTCTCACTCCTGCTAGTGAATGTAATGTAACACACACCCATACAATGCGCACCACCCCGTGATGTTTTTCTCACTGCTACTAGTGAATGTAATGTAACACACACCCATACAATGCGCACCACCCAGTGATGTTTTTCTCACTGCTAGTAGTGAATGTAATGTAACACACACCCATACAATGCGCACCACCCCGTGATGTTTTTCTCACTCCTGCTAGTGAATGTAATGTAACACACACCCATACAATGCGCACCACCCCGTGATGTTTTTCTCACTCCTGCTAGTGAATGTAATGTAACACACACCCATACAATGCGCACCACCCCGTGATGTTTTTCTCACTCCTACTAGTGAATGTAATGTAACACACACCCATACCATGAGCACCACCCCGTGATGTTTTTCTCACTCCTACTAGTGAATGTAATGTAACACACACACATAGAATGCGCACCACCCCGTGATGTTTTTTTCACTCCTGCTAGTGAATGTAATGTAACACACACCCATACAATGCGCACCACCCCGTGATGTTTTTCTCACTCTTAGTAGTGAATGTAATGTAACACACACCCATACAATGCGCACCACCCCGTGATGTTTTTCTCACTCCTGCTAGTGAATGTAATGTAACACACACCCATACAATGCGCACCACCCCGTGATGTTTTTCTCACTCCTACTAGTGAATGTAATGTAACACACACCCATACAATGCGCACCACCCCGTGATGTTTTTCTCACTCCTACTAGTGAATGTAATGTAACACACACCCATACAATGCGCACCACCCATTGATGTTTTTCTCACTCCTACTAGTGAATGTAATGTAACACACACCCATACAATGCGCACCACGCCGTGATGTTTTTCTCACTCCTGCAAGTGAATGTAATGTAACACACACCCATACAATGCCCACCACCCCGTGATGTTTTTCTCACTCCTACTAGTGAATGTAATGTAACACACACCCATACCATGCGCACAACCCCGTGATATTTTTCTCACTCCTACTAGTGAATGTAATGTAACACACACACATAGAATGCGCACCACCCCGTGATGTTTTTCTCACTCCTGCTAGTGAATGTAATGTAACACACACCCATACAATGCACACCACCCCGTGATGTTTTTCTCACTCTTAGTAGTGAATGTAATGTAACACACACCCATACAATGCGCACCACCCCGTGATGTTTTTCTCACTCCTGCTAGTGAATGTAATGTAACACACACCCATACAATGCGCACCACCCCGTGATGTTTTTCTCACTCCTGCTATTGAATGTAATGTAACACACACCCATACAATGCGCACCACCCCGTGATGTTTTTCTCACTCCTGCTAGTGAATGTAATGTAACACACACCCATACAATGCCCACCACCCCGTGATGTTTTTCTCACTCCTACTAGTGAATGTAATGTGACACACACCCATACAATGCGCACCACCCCGTGATGTGTTTCTCACTCCTGCTAGTGAATGTAATGTAACACACACCCATACAATGCGCACCACCCCGTGATGTTTTTCTCACTCCTACTAGTGAATGTAATGTAACACACACCCATACAATGCGCACCACCCCGTGATGTTTTTCTCACTCCTGCTAGTTAATGTAATGTAACACACACCCATACAATGCGCACCACACCGTGATGTTTTTCTCACTCCTGCTAGTGAATGTAATGTAACACACACCCATACAATGCGCACCACCCCGTGATGTTTTTTCATTCCTACTAGTGAATGTAATGTAACACACACCCATACAATGCGCACCACCCCATGATGTTTTTCTCACTCCTACTAGTGAATGTAATGTAACACACACCCATACAATGCGCACCACCCCGTGATGTTTTTCTCACTCCTGCAAGTGAATGTAATGTAACACACACCCATACAATGCCCACCACCCTGTGATGTTTTTCTCACTCCTACTAGTGAATGTAATGTAACACACACCCATACAATGCGCACCACCCCGTGATGTTTTTCTCACTCCTGCTAGTGAATGTAATGTAACACACACCCATACCATGCGCACCACCCCGTGATGTTTTTCTCACTCCTACTAGTGAATGTAATGTAACACACACCCATACCATGCGCACAACCCCATGATGTTTTTCTCACTCCTACTAGTGAATGTAATGTAACACACACGCATAGAATGCGCACCACCCCTTGATGTTTTTTTCACTCCTGCTAGTGAATGTAATGTAACACACACCCATACAATGCGCACCACCCCGTGATGTTTTTCTCACTCTTAGTAGTGAATGTAATGTAACACACACCCATACAATGCGCACCACCCCGTGATGTTTTTCTCACTCCTGCTAGTGAATGTAATGTAACACACACCCATACAATGCGCACCACCCCGTGATGTTTTTCTCACTCCTGCTATTGAATGTAATGTAACACACACCCATACAATGCGCACCACCCCGTGATGATTTTCTCACTCCTGCTAGTGAATGTAATGTAACACACACCCATACAATGCCCACCACCCCGTGATGTTTTTCTCACTCCTACTAGTGAATGTAATGTGACACACACCCATACAATGCGCACCACCCCGTGATGTGTTTCTCACTCCTGCTAGTGAATGTAATGTAACACACACCCATACAATGCGCACCACCCCGTGATGTTTTTCTCACTCCTACTAGTGAATGTAATGTAACACACACCCATACAATGCGCACCACCCCGTTATGTTTTTCTCACTCCTGCTAGTTAATGTAATGTAACACACACCCATACAATGCGCACCACACCGTGATGTTTTTCTCACTCCTGCTAGTGAATGTAATGTAACACACACCCATATAATGCGCACCACCCCGTGATGTTTTTCTCACTCTTAGTAGTGAATGTAATGTAACACACACCCATACAATGCGCACCACCCCGTGATGTTTTTCTCACTCCTGCTAGTGAATGTAATATAACACACACCCATACAATGCGCACCACCCCGTGATGTTTTTCTCACTCCTGCTAGTGAATGTAATGTAACACACACCCATACAATGCGCACCACCCCGTGATGTTTTTCTCACTGCTACTAGTGAATGTTATGTAACACACACCCATACAATGCGCACCACCCCGTGATGTTTTTCTCACTCCTGCTAGTGAATGTAATGTAACACACACCCATACAATGCGCACCACCCCGTGATGTTTTTCTCACTCCTACTAGTGAATGTAATGTAACACACACCCATACCATGCGCACAACCCCGTGATGTTTTTCTCACTCCTGCTAGTGAATGTAATGTAACACACACCCATACAATGCGCACCACCCCGTGATGTTTTTCTCACTCCTACTAGTGAATGTAATGTAACACACACCCATAACATGCGCACAACCCCGTGATGTTTTTCTCACTCCTACTAGTGAATGTAATGTAACACACACCCATACAATGCGCAACACCCCGTGATGTTTTTTTCACTCCTGCTAGTGAATGTAATGTAACACACACCCATACAATGCGCACCACCCCGTGATGTTTTTCTCACTCTTAGTAGTGAATGTAATGTAACACACACCCATACAATGCGCACCACCCCGTGATGTTTTTCTCACTCCTGCTAGTGAATGTAATGTAACACACACCCATACAATGCGCACTACCCCGTGATGTTTTTCTCACTCCTGCTATTGAATGTAATGTAACACACACCCATACAATGCGCACCACCCCGTGATGTTTTTCTCACTCCTGCTATTGAATGTAATGTAACACACACCCATACAATGCGCACCACCCCGTGATGTTTTTCTCACTCCTACTAGTGAATGTAATGTGACACACACCCATACAATGCCCACCACCCCGTGATGTTTTTCTCACTCCTACTAGTGAATGTAATGTGACACACACCCATACAATGCGCACCACCCCGTGATGTTTTTCTCACTGCTACTAGTGAATGTAATGTAACACACACCCATACAATGCGCACCACCCCGTGATGTTTTTCTCACTGCTACTAATGAATGTAATGTAACACACACCCATACAATGCGCACCACCCCGTGAGGTTTTTCTCACTCCTACTAGTGAATGTAATGTGACACACACCCATACAATGCCCACCACCCCGTGATGTTTTTTTCACTCCTGCTAGTGAATGTAATGTAACACACACACATACAATTCGCACCACCCCGTGATGTTTTTCTCACTCCTGCTAGTGAATGTAATGTAACACACACCCATACAATGCGCACCACCCCGTGATGTTTTTCTCACTCCTGCTAGTGAATGTAATGTAACACACACCCGTACAATGCGCACCATCCCGTGATGTTTTTCTCACTCCTGCTAGTGAATGTAATGTAACACACACCCATACAATGCGCACCACCCCGTGAGGTTTTTCTCACTGCTACTAGTGAATGTAATGTAACACACACCCATACAATGCGCACCACCCCGTGATGTTTTTCTCACTGCTACTAGTGAATGTAATGTAACACACACCCATACAATGCGCACCACCCCGTGATGTTTTTCTCACTGCTACTAGTGAATGTAATGTAACACACACCCATACAATGCGCACCACCCCGTGATGTTTTTCTCACTCCTGCTAGTGAATGTAATGTAACACACACCCATACAATGCGCAACACCCCGTGATGTTTTTCTCACTCCTGCTAGTGAATGTAATGTAACACACACCCATACAATGCGCACCACCCCGTGATGTTTTTCTCACTGCTACTAGTGAATGTAATGTAACACACACCCATACAATGCGCACCACCCAGTGATGTTTTTCTCACTGCTAGTAGTGAATGTAATGTAACACACACCCATACAATGCGCACCACCCCGTGATGTTTTTCTCACTCCTGCTAGTGAATGTACTGTAACACACACCCATACAATGCGCACCACCCCGTGATGTTTTTCTCACTCCTGCTAGTGAATGTAATGTAACACACACCCATACAATGCGCACCACCCCGTGATGCTTTTCTCACTCCTACTAGTGAATGTAATGTAACACACACCCATACCATGCGCACCACCCCGTGATGTTTTTCTCACTCCTACTAGTGAATGTAATGTAACACACACCCATACAATGCGCACAACCCCGTGATGTTTTTCTCACTCCTACTAGTGAATGTAATGTAACACACACACATAGAATGCGCACCACCCCGTGATGTTTTTTTCACTCCTGCTAGTGAATGTAATGTAACACACACCCATACAATGCGCACCACCCCGTGATGTTTTTCTCACTCTTAGTAGTGAATGTAATGTAACACACACCCATACAACGCGCACCACCCCGTGATGTTTTTCTCACTCCTGCTAGTGAATGTAATGTAACACACACCCATACAATGCGCACCACCCCGTGATGTTTTTCTCACTCCTACTAGTGAATGTAATGTAACACACACCCATACAATGCGCACCATCCCGTGATATTTTTCTCACTCCTACTAGTGAATGTAATGTAACACACACCCATACAATGCGCACCACCCATTGATGTTTTTCTCACTCCTACTAGTGAATGTAATGTAACACACACCCATACAATGCGCACCACCCCGTGATGTTTTTCTCACTCCTGCTAGTGAATGTAATGTAACACACACCCATACAATGCCCACCACCCCGTGATGTTTTTCTCACTCCTACTAGTGAATGAAATGTAACACACACCCATACAATGCGCACCACCCCGTGATGTTTTTCTCACTCCTGCTAGTGAATGTAATGTAACACACACCCATACAATGCGCACCACCCCGTGATGTTTTTCTCACTCCTGCTAGTGAATGTAATGTAACACACACCCATACAATGCGCACCACCCCGTGATGTTTTTCTCACTCCTACTAGTGAATGTAATGTAACACACACCCATACCATGCGCACCACCCCGTGATGTTTTTCTCACTCCTACTAGTGAATGTAATGTAACACACACCCATACCATGCGCACAACCCCGTGATGTTTTTCACACTCCTACTAGTGAATGTAATGTAACACACACACATAGAATGCGCACCAACCCGTGATATTTTTTTCACTCCTGCTAGTGAATGTAATGTAACACACACCCATACAATGCGCACCACCCCGTGATGTTTTTCTCACTCTTAGTAGTGAATGTAATGTAACACACACCCATACAATGCGCACCACCCCGTGATGTTTTTCTCACTCCTGCTAGTGAATGTAATGTAACACACACCCATACAATGCGCACCACCCCGTGATGTTTTTCTCACTCCTGCTATTGAATGTAATGTAACACACACCCATACAATGCGCACCACCCCGTGATGTTTTTCTCACTCCTGCTAGTGAATGTAATGTGACACACACCCATACAATGCGCACCACCCCGTGATGTTTTTCTCACTCCTGCTAGTGAATGTAATGTAACACACACCCATACAATGCGCACCACCCCGTGATGTTTTTCTCACTCCTGCTAGTGAATGTAATGTAACACACACCCATACAATGCGCACCACCCCGTGATGTTTTTTCATTCCTACTAGTGAATGTAATGTAACACACACCCATACAATGCGCACCACCCCATGATGTTTTTCTCACTCCTACTAGTGAATGTAATGTAACACACACCCATACAATGCGCACCACCCCGTGATGTTTTTCTCACTCCTACTAGTGAATGTAATGTAACACACACCCATACCATGCGCACCACCCCGTGATGTTTTTCTCACTCCTACTAGTGAATGTAACGTAACACACACCCATACCATGCGCACAACCCCGTGATGTTTTTCTCACTCCTACTAGTGAATGAAATGTAACACACACCCATACAATGCGCACCACCCCGTGATGTTTTTTTCACTCCTGCTAGTGAATGTAATGTAACACACACCCATACAATGCGCACCACCCCGTGATGTTTTTCTCACTCTTAGTAGTGAATGTAATGTAACACACACCCATACAATGCGCACCACCCCGTGATGTTTTTCTCACTCCTGCTAGTGAATGTAATATAACACACACCCATACAATGCGCACCACCCCGTGATGTTTTTCTCACTCCTGCTAGTGAATGTAATGTAACACACACCCATACAATGCGCACCACACCGTGATGTTTTTCTCACTGCTACTAGTGAATGTAATGTAACACACACCCATACAATGCGCACCACCCCGTGATGTTTTTCTCACTCCTGCTAGTGAATGTAATGTAACACACACCCATACAATGCGCACCACCCCGTGATGTTTTTCTCACTCCTACTAGTGAATGTAATGTAACACACACCCATACCATGCGCACAACCCCGTGATGTTTTTCTCACTCCTGCTAGTGAATGTAATGTAACACACACCCATACAATGCGCCCCACCCCGTGATGTTTTTCTCACTCCTACTAGTGAATGTAATGTAACACACACCCATACCATGCGCACAACCCCGTGATGTTTTTCTCACTCCTACTAGTGAATGTAATGTAACACACACCCATACAATGCGCACCACCCCGTGATGTTTTTTTCACTCCTGCTAGTGAATGTAATGTAACACACACCCATACAATGCGCACCACCCCGTGATGTTTTTCTCACTCTTAGTAGTGAATGTAATGTAACACACACCCATACAATGCGCACCACCCCGTGATGTTTTTCTCACTCCTGCTAGTGAATGTAATGTAACACACAACCATACAATGTGCACCACCCCGTGATGTTTTTCTCACTCCTGCTATTGAATGTAATGTAACACACACCCATACAATGCGCACCACCCCGTGATGTTTTTCTCACTCCTGCTATTGAATGTAATGTAACACACACCCATACAATGCGCACCACCCCGTGATGTTTTTCTCACTCCTACTAGTGAATGTAATGTGACACACACCCATACAATGCCCACCACCCCGTGATGTTTTTCTCACTCCTACTAGTGAATGTAATGTGACACACACCCATACAATGCGCACCACCCCGTGATGTTTTTCTCACTGCTACTAGTGAATGTAATGTAACACACACCCATACAATGCGCACCACCCCGTGATGTTTTTCTCACTGCTACTAATGAATGTAATGTAACACACACCCATACAATGCGCACCACCCCGTGAGGTTTTTCTCACTCCTACTAGTGAATGTAATGTGACACACACCCATACAATGCCCACCACCCCGTGATGTTTTTTTCACTCCTGCTAGTGAATGTAATGTAACACACACACATACAATTCGCACCACCCCGTGATGTTTTTCTCACTCCTGCTAGTGAATGTAATGTAACACACACCCATACAATGCGCACCACCCCGTGATGTTTTTCTCACTCCTGCTAGTGAATGTAATGTAACACACACCCGTACAATGCGCACCATCCCGTGATGTTTTTCTCACTCCTGCTAGTGAATGTAATGTAACACACACCCATACAATGCGCACCACCCCGTGAGGTTTTTCTCACTGCTACTAGTGAATGTAATGTAACACACACCCATACAATGCGCACCACCCCGTGATGTTTTTCTCACTGCTACTAGTGAATGTAATGTAACACACACCCATACAATGCGCACCACCCCGTGATGTTTTTCTCACTGCTACTAGTGAATGTAATGTAACACACACCCATACAATGCGCACCACCCCGTGATGTTTTTCTCACTCCTGCTAGTGAATGTAATGTAACACACACCCATACAATGCGCAACACCCCGTGATGTTTTTCTCACTCCTGCTAGTGAATGTAATGTAACACACACCCATACAATGCGCACCACCCCGTGATGTTTTTCTCACTGCTACTAGTGAATGTAATGTAACACACACCCATACAATGCGCACCACCCAGTGATGTTTTTCTCACTGCTAGTAGTGAATGTAATGTAACACACACCCATACAATGCGCACCACCCCGTGATGTTTTTCTCACTCCTGCTAGTGAATGTACTGTAACACACACCCATACAATGCGCACCACCCCGTGATGTTTTTCTCACTCCTGCTAGTGAATGTAATGTAACACACACCCATACAATGCGCACCACCCCGTGATGCTTTTCTCACTCCTACTAGTGAATGTAATGTAACACACACCCATACCATGCGCACCACCCCGTGATGTTTTTCTCACTCCTACTAGTGAATGTAATGTAACACACACCCATACAATGCGCACAACCCCGTGATGTTTTTCTCACTCCTACTAGTGAATGTAATGTAACACACACACATAGAATGCGCACCACCCCGTGATGTTTTTTTCACTCCTGCTAGTGAATGTAATGTAACACACACCCATACAATGCGCACCACCCCGTGATGTTTTTCTCACTCTTAGTAGTGAATGTAATGTAACACACACCCATACAACGCGCACCACCCCGTGATGTTTTTCTCACTCCTGCTAGTGAATGTAATGTAACACACACCCATACAATGCGCACCACCCCGTGATGTTTTTCTCACTCCTACTAGTGAATGTAATGTAACACACACCCATACAATGCGCACCATCCCGTGATATTTTTCTCACTCCTACTAGTGAATGTAATGTAACACACACCCATACAATGCGCACCACCCATTGATGTTTTTCTCACTCCTACTAGTGAATGTAATGTAACACACACCCATACAATGCGCACCACCCCGTGATGTTTTTCTCACTCCTGCTAGTGAATGTAATGTAACACACACCCATACAATGCCCACCACCCCGTGATGTTTTTCTCACTCCTACTAGTGAATGAAATGTAACACACACCCATACAATGCGCACCACCCCGTGATGTTTTTCTCACTCCTGCTAGTGAATGTAATGTAACACACACCCATACAATGCGCACCACCCCGTGATGTTTTTCTCACTCCTGCTAGTGAATGTAATGTAACACACACCCATACAATGCGCACCACCCCGTGATGTTTTTCTCACTCCTACTAGTGAATGTAATGTAACACACACCCATACCATGCGCACCACCCCGTGATGTTTTTCTCACTCCTACTAGTGAATGTAATGTAACACACACCCATACCATGCGCACAACCCCGTGATGTTTTTCACACTCCTACTAGTGAATGTAATGTAACACACACACATAGAATGCGCACCAACCCGTGATATTTTTTTCACTCCTGCTAGTGAATGTAATGTAACACACACCCATACAATGCGCACCACCCCGTGATGTTTTTCTCACTCTTAGTAGTGAATGTAATGTAACACACACCCATACAATGCGCACCACCCCGTGATGTTTTTCTCACTCCTGCTAGTGAATGTAATGTAACACACACCCATACAATGCGCACCACCCCGTGATGTTTTTCTCACTCCTGCTATTGAATGTAATGTAACACACACCCATACAATGCGCACCACCCCGTGATGTTTTTCTCACTCCTGCTAGTGAATGTAATGTGACACACACCCATACAATGCGCACCACCCCGTGATGTTTTTCTCACTCCTGCTAGTGAATGTAATGTAACACACACCCATACAATGCGCACCACCCCGTGATGTTTTTCTCACTCCTGCTAGTGAATGTAATGTAACACACACCCATACAATGCGCACCACCCCGTGATGTTTTTTCATTCCTACTAGTGAATGTAATGTAACACACACCCATACAATGCGCACCACCCCATGATGTTTTTCTCACTCCTACTAGTGAATGTAATGTAACACACACCCATACAATGCGCACCACCCCGTGATGTTTTTCTCACTCCTACTAGTGAATGTAATGTAACACACACCCATACCATGCGCACCACCCCGTGATGTTTTTCTCACTCCTACTAGTGAATGTAACGTAACACACACCCATACCATGCGCACAACCCCGTGATGTTTTTCTCACTCCTACTAGTGAATGAAATGTAACACACACCCATACAATGCGCACCACCCCGTGATGTTTTTTTCACTCCTGCTAGTGAATGTAATGTAACACACACCCATACAATGCGCACCACCCCGTGATGTTTTTCTCACTCTTAGTAGTGAATGTAATGTAACACACACCCATACAATGCGCACCACCCCGTGATGTTTTTCTCACTCCTGCTAGTGAATGTAATATAACACACACCCATACAATGCGCACCACCCCGTGATGTTTTTCTCACTCCTGCTAGTGAATGTAATGTAACACACACCCATACAATGCGCACCACACCGTGATGTTTTTCTCACTGCTACTAGTGAATGTAATGTAACACACACCCATACAATGCGCACCACCCCGTGATGTTTTTCTCACTCCTGCTAGTGAATGTAATGTAACACACACCCATACAATGCGCACCACCCCGTGATGTTTTTCTCACTCCTACTAGTGAATGTAATGTAACACACACCCATACCATGCGCACAACCCCGTGATGTTTTTCTCACTCCTGCTAGTGAATGTAATGTAACACACACCCATACAATGCGCCCCACCCCGTGATGTTTTTCTCACTCCTACTAGTGAATGTAATGTAACACACACCCATACCATGCGCACAACCCCGTGATGTTTTTCTCACTCCTACTAGTGAATGTAATGTAACACACACCCATACAATGCGCACCACCCCGTGATGTTTTTTTCACTCCTGCTAGTGAATGTAATGTAACACACACCCATACAATGCGCACCACCCCGTGATGTTTTTCTCACTCTTAGTAGTGAATGTAATGTAACACACACCCATACAATGCGCACCACCCCGTGATGTTTTTCTCACTCCTGCTAGTGAATGTAATGTAACACACAACCATACAATGTGCACCACCCCGTGATGTTTTTCTCACTCCTGCTATTGAATGTAATGTAACACACACCCATACAATGCGCACCACCCCGTGATGTTTTTCTCACTCCTGCTATTGAATGTAATGTAACACACACCCATACAATGCGCACCACCCCGTGATGTTTTTCTCACTCCTACTAGTGAATGTAATGTGACACACACCCATACAATGCCCACCACCCCGTGATGTTTTTCTCACTCCTACTAGTGAATGTAATGTGACACACACCCATACAATGCGCACCACCCCGTGATGTTTTTCTCACTGCTACTAGTGAATGTAATGTAACACACACCCATACAATGCGCACCACCCCGTGATGTTTTTCTCACTGCTACTAATGAATGTAATGTAACACACACCCATACAATGCGCACCACCCCGTGATGTTTTTCTCACTCAAATTAGTGAATGTAATGTAACACACACCCATACAATGCGCAACACCCCGTGAGGTTTTTCTCACTCCTGCTAGTGAATGTAATGTAACACACACCCATACAATGCGCACCACCCCGTGATGTTTTTCTCACTGCTACTAGTGAATGTAATGTAACACACACCCATACAATGCGCACCACCCAGTGATGTTTTTCTCACTGCTAGTAGTGAATGTAATGTAACACACACCCATACAATGCGCACCACCCCGTGATGTTTTTCTCACTGCTACTAGTGAATGTAATGTAACACACACCCATACAATGCGCACCACCCCATGATGTTTTTCTCACTCCTGCTAGTGAATGTAATGTAACACACACCCATACAATGCGCACCACCCCGTGATGTTTTTCTCACTCCTACTAGTGAATGTAATGTAACACACACCCATACCATGCGCACCACTCCGTGATGTTTTTCTCACTCCTACTAGTGAATGTAATGTAACACACACCAATACCATGCGCACAACCCCGTGATGTTTTTCTCACTCCTACTAGTGAATGTAATGTAACACACACACATAGAATGCGCACCACCCCGTGATGTTTTTTTCACTCCTGCTAGTGAATGTAATGTAACACACTCCCATACAATGCGCACCACCCCGTGATGTTTTTCTCACTCCTGCTAGTGAATGTAATGTAACACACACCCATACAATGCGCATCACCCCGTGATGTTTTTCTCATTCCTACTAGTGAATGTAATGTAACACACACCCATACAATGCGCACCACCCCATGATGTTTTTCTCACTCCTACTAGTGAATGTAATGTAACACACACCCATACAATGCGCACCACCCCGTGATGTTTTTCTCACTCCTACTAGTGAATGTAATGTGACACACACCCATACCATGCGCACCACCCCGTGATGTTTTTCTCACTCCTACTAGTGAATGTAACGTAACACACACCCATACCATGCGCACAACCCCGTGATGTTTTTCTCACTCCTACTAGTGAATGTAATGTAACACACACCCATACAATGCGCACCACCCCGTGATGTTTTTCTCACTCCTGCTAGTGAATGTAATGTAACACACACCCATACAATGCGCACCACCCCGTGATGTTTTTCTCACTCCTGCTAGTGAATGTAATGTGACACACACCCATACAATGCGCACCACCCCGTGAGGTTTTTCTCACTCCTACTAGTGAATGTAATGTGACACACACCCATACAATGCCCACCACCCCGTGATGTTTTTTTCACTCCTGCTAGTGAATGTAATGTAACACACACCCATACAATGCGCACCACCCCGTGATGTTTTTCTCACTCCTGCTAGTGAATGTAATGTAACACACACCCATACAATGCGCACCACCCCGTGATGTTTTTCTCACTCCTGCTAGTGAATGTAATGTAACACACACCCGTACAATGCGCACCATCCCGTGATGTTTTTCTCACTCCTGCTAGTGAATGTAATGTAACACACACCCATACAATGCGCACCACCCCGTGAGGTTTTTCTCACTGCTACTAGTGAATGTAATATAACACACACCCATACAATGCGCACCACCCCGTGATGTTTTTCTCACTGCTACTAGTGAATGTAATGTAACACACACCCATACAATACGCACCACCCCGTGATGTTTTTCTCACTGCTACTAGTGAATGTAACGTAACACACACCCATACAATGCGCACCACCCCGTGATGTTTTTCTCACTCCTGCTAGTGAATGTAATGTAACACACACCCATACAATGCGCAACACCCCGTGATGTTTTTCTCACTCCTGCTAGTGAATGTAATGTAACACACACCCATACAATGCGCACCACCCCGTGATGTTTTTCTCACTGCTACTAGTGAATGTAATGTAACACACACCCATACAATGCGCACCACCCAGTGATGTTTTTCTCACTGCTAGTAGTGAATGTAATGTAACACACACCCATACAATTCGCACCACCCCGTGATGTTTTTCTCACTCCTGCTAGTGAATGTAATGTAACACACACCCATACAATGCGCACCACCCCGTGATGTTTTTCTCACTCCTGCTAGTGAATGTAATGTAACACACACCCATACAATGCGCACCACCCCGTGATGCTTTTCTCACTCCTACTAGTGAATGTAATGTAACACACACCCATACCATGCGCACCACCCCGTGATGTTTTTCTCACTCCAACTAGTGAATGTAATGTAACACACACCCATACCATGCGCACAACCCCGTGATGTTTTTCTCACTCCTACTAGTGAATGTAATGTAACACACACACATAGAATGCGCACCACCCCGTGATGTTTTTTTCACTCCTGCTAGTGAATGTAATGTAACACACACCCATACAATGCGCACCACCCCGTGATGTTTTTCTCACTCTTAGTAGTGAATGTAATGTAACACACACCCATACAATGCGCACCACCCCGTGATGTTTTTCTCACTCCTGCTAGTGAATGTAATGTAACACACACCCATACAATGCGCACCACCCCGTGATGTTTTTCTCACTCCTCCTAGTGAATGTAATGTAACACACACCCATACAATGCGCACCATCCCGTGATATTTTTCTCACTCCTACTAGTGAATGTAATGTAACACACACCCATACAATGCGCACCACCCATTGATGTTTTTCTCACTCCTACTAGTGAATGTAATGTAACACACACCCATACAATGCGCACCACCCCGTGATGTTTTTCTCACTCCTGCTAGTGAATGTAATGTAACACACACACATACAATGCCCACCACCCCGTGATGTTTTTCTCACTCCTACTAGTGAATGTAATGTAACACACACCCATACAATGCGCACCACCCCGTGATGTTTTTCTCACTCCTGCTAGTGAATGTAATGTAACACACACCCATACAATGCGCACCACCCCGTGATGTTTTTCTCACTCCTGCTAGTGAATGTAATGTAACACACACCCATACAATGCGCACCACCCCGTGATGTTTTTCTCACTCCTACTAGTGAATGTAATGTAACACACACCCATACCATGCGCACCACCCCGTGATGTTTTTCTCACTCCTACTAGTGAATGTAATGTAACACACACCCATACCATGCGCACAACCCCGTGATGTTTTTCACACTCCTACTAGTGAATGTAATGTAACACACACACATAGAATGCGCACCACCCCGTGATATTTTTTTCACTCCTGCTAGTGAATGTAATGTAACACACACCCATACAATGCGCACCACCCCGTGATGTTTTTCTCACTCTTAGTAGTGAATGTAATGTAACACACACCCATACAATGCGCACCACCCCGTGATGTTTTTCTCACTCCTGCTAGTGAATGTAATGTAACACACACCCATAAAATGCGCACCACCCCGTGATGTTTTTCTCACTCCTGCTATTGAATGTAATGTAACACACACCCATACAATGCGCACCACCCCGTGATGTTTTTCTCACTCCTGCTAGTAAATGTAATGTGACACACACCCATACAATGCGCACCACCCCGTGATGTTTTTCTCACTCCTGCTAGTGAATGTAATGTAACACACACCCATACAATGCGCACCACCCCGTGATGTTTTTCTCACTCCTGCTAGTGAATGTAATGTAACACACACCCATACAATGCGCACCACCCCGTGATGTTTTTTCATTCCTACTAGTGAATGTAATGTAACACACACCCATACAATGCGCACCACCCCATGATGTTTTTCTCACTCCTACTAGTGAATGTAATGTAACACACACCCATACAATGCGCACCACCCCGTGATGTTTTTCTCACTCCTACTAGTGAATGTAATGTAACACACACCCATACCATGCGCACCACCCTGTGATGTTTTTCTCACTCGTACTAGTGAATGTAACGTAACACACACCCATACCATGCGCACAACCCCGTGATGTTTTTCTCACTCCTACTAGTGAATGTAATGTAACACACACCCATACAATGCGCACCACCACGTGATGTTTTTTTCACTCCTGCTAGTGAATGTAATGTAACACACACCCATACAATGCGCACCACCCCGTGATGTTTTTCTCACTCTTAGTAGTGAATGTAATGTAACACACACCCATACAATGCGCACCACCCCGTGATGTTTTTCTCACTCCTGCTAGTGAATGTAATATAACACACACCCATACAATGCGCACCACCCCGTGATGTTTTTCTCACTCCTGCTAGTGAATGTAATGTAACACACACCCATACAATGCGCACCACACCGTGATGTTTTTCTCACTGCTACTAGTGAATGTAATGTAACACACACCCATACAATGCGCACCACCCCGTGATGTTTTTCTCACTCCTGCTAGTGAATGTAATGTAACACACACCCATACAATGCGCACCACCCCGTGATGTTTTTCTCACTCCTACTAGTGAATGTAATGTAACACACACCCATACCATGCGCACAACCCCGTGATGTTTTTCTCACTCCTGCTAGTGAATGTAATGTAACACACACCCATACAATGCGCACCACCCCGTGATGTTTTTCTCACTCCTACTAGTGAATGTTATGTAACACACACCCATACCATGCGCACAACCCCGTGATGTTTTTCTCACTCCTACTAGTGAATGTAATGTAACACACACCCATACAATGCGCACCACCCCGTGATGTTTTTTTCACTCCTGCTAGTGAATGTAATGTAACACACACCCATACAATGCGCACCACCCCGTGATGTTTTTCTCACTCTTAGTAGTGAATGTAATGTAACACACACCCATAAAATGCGCACCACCCCGTGATGTTTTTCTCACTCCTGCTAGTGAATGTAATGTAACACACAACCATACAATGCGCACCACCCCGTGATGTTTTTCTCACTCCTGCTATTGAATGTAATGTAACACACACCCATACAATGCGCACCACCCCGTGATGTTTTTCTCACTCCTGCTATTGAATGTAATGTAACACACACCCATACAATGCGCACCACCCCGTGATGTTTTTCTCACTCCTACTAGTGAATGTAATGTGACACACACCCATACAATGCCCACCACCCCGTGATGTTTTTCTCACTCCTACTAGTGAATGTAATGTGACACACACCCATACAATGCGCACCACCCCGTGATGTTTTTCTCACTGCTACTAGTGAATGTAATGTAACACACACCCATACAATGCGCACCACCCCGTGATGTTTTTCTCACTGCTACTAATGAATGTAATGTAACACACACCCATACAATGCGCACCACCCCGTGATGTTTTTCTCACTCAAATTAGTGAATGTAATGTAACACACACCCATACAATTCGCAACACCCCGTGATGTTTTTCTCACTCCTGCTAGTGAATGTAATGTAACACACACCCATACAATGCGCACCACCCCGTGATGTTTTTCTCACTGCTACTAGTGAATGTAATGTAACACACACCCATACAATGCGCACCACCCAGTGATGTTTTTCTCACTGCTAGTAGTGAATGTAATGTAACACACACCCATACAATGCGCACCACCCCGTGATGTTTTTCTCACTGCTACTAGTGAATGTAATGTAACACACACCAATACAATGCGCACCACCCCGTGATATTTTTCTCACTCCTGCTAGTGAATGTAATGTAACACACACCCATACAATGCGCACCACCCCGTGATGTTTTTCTCACTCCTACTAGTGAATGTAATGTAACACACATCCATACCATGCGCACCACTCCGTGATGTTTTTCTCACTCCTACTAGTGAATGTAATGTAACACACACCAATACCATGCGCACAACCCCGTGATGTTTTTCTCACTCCTACTAGTGAATGTAATGTAACACACACACATAGAATGCGCACCACCCCGTGATGTTTTTTTCACTCCTGCTAGTGAATGTAATGTAACACACTCCCATACAATGCGCACCACCCCGTGATGTTTTTCTCACTCTTAGTAGTGAATGTAATGTAACACACACCCATACAATGCGCACCACCCCGTGATGTTTTTCTCACTCCTGCTAGTGAATGTAATGTAACACACACTCATACAATGCGCACCACCCCGTGATGTTTTTCTCACTCCTGCTATTGAATGTAATGTAACACACACCCATACAATGCGCACCACCCCGTGATGTTTTTCTCACTCCTGCTAGTGAATGTAATGTAACACACACCCATACAATGCCCACCACCCCGTGATATTTTTCTCACTCCTACTAGTGAATGTAATGTGACACACACCCATACAATGCGCACCACCCCGTGATGTTTTTCTCACTCCTGCTAGTGAATGTAATGTAACACACACCCATACAATGCGCACCACCCCGTGATGTTTTTCTCACTCCTGCTAGTGAATGTAATGTAACACACACCCATACAATGCGCACCACCCCGTGATGTTTTTCTCACTCCTGCTAGTTAATGTAATGTAACACACACCCATACAATGCGCACCACCCCGTGATGTTTTTCTCACTCCTGCTAGTGAATGTAATGTAACACACACCCATACAATGCGCATCACCCCGTGATGTTTTTCTCATTCCTACTAGTGAATGTAATGTAACACATACCCATACAATGCGCACCACCCCATGATGTTTTTCTCACTCCTACTAGTGAATGTAATGTAACACACACCCATACACTGCGCACCACCCCGTGATGTTTTTCTCACTCCTATTAGTGGATGTAATGTAACACACACCCATACAATGCGCACCACACAGTGATGTTTTTCTCACTGCTAGTAGTGAATGTAATGTAACACACACCCATACAATGCGCACCACCCCGTGATGTTTTTCTCACTGCTACTAGTGAATGTAATGTAACACACACCTATACAATGCGCACCACCCCGTGATGTTTTTCTCACTCCTGCTAGTGAATGTAATGTAACACACACCCATACAATGCGCACCACCCCGTGATGTTTTTCTCACTCCTACTAGTGAATGTAATGTAACACACACCCATACCATGCGCACCACTCCGTGATGTTTTTCTCACTCCTACTAGTGAATGTAATGTAACACACACCAATACCATGCGCACAACCCCGTGATGTTTTTCTCACTCCTACTAGTGAATGTAATGTAACACACACACATAGAATGCGCACCACCCCGTGATGTTTTTTTCACTCCTGCTAGTGAATGTAATGTAACACACTCCCATACAATGCGCACCACCCCGTGATGTTTTTCTCACTCTTAGTAGTGAATGTAATGTAACACACACCCATACAATGCGCACCACCCCGTGATCTTTTTCTCACTCCTGCTAGTGAATGTAATGTAACACACACTCATACAATGCGCACCACCCCGTGATGTTTTTCTCACTCCTGCTATTGAATGTAATGTAACACACACCCATACAATGCGCACCACCCCGTGATGTTTTTCTCACTCTTAGTAGTGAATGTAATGTAACACACACCCATACAATGCGCACCACCCCGTGATGTTTTTCTCACTCCTGCTAGTGAATGTAATGTAACACACACCCATACAATGCGCACCACCCCGTGATGTTTTTCTCACTCCTGCTAGTGAATGTAATGTAACACACACCCATACAATGCGCACCACCCCGTGATGTTTTTCTCACTCCTGCTATTGAATGTAATGTAACACACACCCATACAATGCGCACCACCCCGTGATGTTTTTCTCACTCCTACTAGTGAATGTAATGTGACACACACCCATACAATGCCCACCACCCCGTGATGTTTTTCTCACTCCTACTAGTGAATGTAATGTGACACACACCCATACAATGCGCACCACCCCGTGATGTTTTTCTCACTGCTACTAGTGAATGTAATGTATCACACACCCATACAATGCGCACCACCCCGTGATGTTTTTCTCACTGCTACTAATGAATGTAATGTAACACACACCCATACAATGCGCACCACCCCGTGATGTTTTTCTCACTCAAATTAGTGAATGTAATGTAACACACACCCATACAATTCGCAACACCCCGTGATGTTTTTCTCACTCCTGCTAGTGAATGTAATGTAACACACACCCATACAATGCGCACCACCCCGTGATGTTTTTCTCACTGCTACTAGTGAATGTAATGTAACACACACCCATACAATGCGCACCACCCAGTGATGTTTTTCTCACTGCTAGTAGTGAATGTAATGTAACACACACCCATACAATGCGCACCACCCCGTGATGTTTTTCTCACTGCTACTAGTGAATGTAATGTAACACACACCAATACAATGCGCACCACCCCGTGATATTTTTCTCACTCCTGCTAGTGAATGTAATGTAACACACACCCATACAATGCGCACCACCCCGTGATGTTTTTCTCACTCCTACTAGTGAATGTAATGTAACACACATCCATACCATGCGCACCACTCCGTGATGTTTTTCTCACTCCTACTAGTGAATGTAATGTAACACACACCAATACCATGCGCACAACCCCGTGATGTTTTTCTCACTCCTACTAGTGAATGTAATGTAACACACACACATAGAATGCGCACCACCCCGTGATGTTTTTTTCACTCCTGCTAGTGAATGTAATGTAACACACTCCCATACAATGCGCACCACCCCGTGATGTTTTTCTCACTCTTAGTAGTGAATGTAATGTAACACACACCCATACAATGCGCACCACCCCGTGATGTTTTTCTCACTCCTGCTAGTGAATGTAATGTAACACACACTCATACAATGCGCACCACCCCGTGATGTTTTTCTCACTCCTGCTATTGAATGTAATGTAACACACACCCATACAATGCGCACCACCCCGTGATGTTTTTCTCACTCCTGCTAGTGAATGTAATGTAACACACACCCATACAATGCCCACCACCCCGTGATATTTTTCTCACTCCTACTAGTGAATGTAATGTGACACACACCCATACAATGCGCACCACCCCGTGATGTTTTTCTCACTCCTGCTAGTGAATGTAATGTAACACACACCCATACAATGCGCACCACCCCGTGATGTTTTTCTCACTCCTGCTAGTGAATGTAATGTAACACACACCCATACAATGCGCACCACCCCGTGATGTTTTTCTCACTCCTGCTAGTTAATGTAATGTAACACACACCCATACAATGCGCACCACCCCGTGATGTTTTTCTCACTCCTGCTAGTGAATGTAATGTAACACACACCCATACAATGCGCATCACCCCGTGATGTTTTTCTCATTCCTACTAGTGAATGTAATGTAACACATACCCATACAATGCGCACCACCCCATGATGTTTTTCTCACTCCTACTAGTGAATGTAATGTAACACACACCCATACACTGCGCACCACCCCGTGATGTTTTTCTCACTCCTATTAGTGGATGTAATGTAACACACACCCATACAATGCGCACCACACAGTGATGTTTTTCTCACTGCTAGTAGTGAATGTAATGTAACACACACCCATACAATGCGCACCACCCCGTGATGTTTTTCTCACTGCTACTAGTGAATGTAATGTAACACACACCTATACAATGCGCACCACCCCGTGATGTTTTTCTCACTCCTGCTAGTGAATGTAATGTAACACACACCCATACAATGCGCACCACCCCGTGATGTTTTTCTCACTCCTACTAGTGAATGTAATGTAACACACACCCATACCATGCGCACCACTCCGTGATGTTTTTCTCACTCCTACTAGTGAATGTAATGTAACACACACCAATACCATGCGCACAACCCCGTGATGTTTTTCTCACTCCTACTAGTGAATGTAATGTAACACACACACATAGAATGCGCACCACCCCGTGATGTTTTTTTCACTCCTGCTAGTGAATGTAATGTAACACACTCCCATACAATGCGCACCACCCCGTGATGTTTTTCTCACTCTTAGTAGTGAATGTAATGTAACACACACCCATACAATGCGCACCACCCCGTGATCTTTTTCTCACTCCTGCTAGTGAATGTAATGTAACACACACTCATACAATGCGCACCACCCCGTGATGTTTTTCTCACTCCTGCTATTGAATGTAATGTAACACACACCCATACAATGCGCACCACCCCGTGATGTTTTTCTCACTCTTAGTAGTGAATGTAATGTAACACACACCCATACAATGCGCACCACCCCGTGATGTTTTTCTCACTCCTGCTAGTGAATGTAATGTAACACACACCCATACAATGCGCACCACCCCGTGATGTTTTTCTCACTCCTGCTATTGAATGTAATGTAACACACACCCATACAATGCGCACCACCCCGTGATGTTTTTCTCACTCCTGCTAGTGAATGTAATGTAACACACACCCATACAATGCCCACCACCCCGTGATGTTTTTCTCACTCCTACTAGTGAATGTAATGTGACACACACCCATACAATGCGCACCACCCCGTGATGTTTTTCTCACTCCTGCTAGTGAATGTAATGTAACACACACCCATACAATGCGCACCACCCCGTGATGTTTTTCTCACTCCTGCTAGTGAATGTAATGTAACACACACCCATACAATGCGCACCACCCCGTGATGTTTTTCTCACTCCTGCTAGTGAATGTAATGTAACACACACCCATACAATGCGCACCACCCCATGATGTTTTTCTCACTCCTACTAGTGAATGTAATGTAACACACACCCATACAATGCGCACCACCCCGTGATGTTTTTCTCACTCCTACTAGTGAATGTAATGTAACACACACCCATACCATGCGCACCACCCCGTGATGTTTTTCTCACTCCTACTAGTGAATGTAACGTAACACACACCCATACCATGCGCACAACCCGTGATATTTTTCTCACTCCTACTAGTGAATGTAATGTAACACACACCCATACAATGCGCACCACCCCGTGATGTTTTTTTCACTCCTGCTAGTGAATGTAATGTAACACACACCCATACAATGCGCACCACCCCGTGATGTTTTTCTCACTCTTAGTAGTGAATGTAATGTAACACACACCCATACAATGCGCACCACCCCGTGATGTTTTTCTCACTCCTGCTAGTGAATGTAATGTAACACACACCCATACAATGCGCACCACCCCGTGATGTTTTTCTCACTCCTGCTAGTGAATGTAATGTAACACACACCCATACAATGCGCACCACCCCGTGATGTTTTTCTCACTCCTACTAGTCAATGTAATGTAACACACACCCATACAATGCGCACCACCCCGTGATGTTTTTCTCACTCCTACTAGTGAATGTAATTAACACACACCCATACAATGCGCACCACCCCGTGATGTTTTTCTCACTCCTACTAGTGAATGTAATGTAACACACACCCATACAATGCGCACCACCACGTGATGTTTTTTTCACTCCTGCTAGTGAATGTAATGTAACACACACCCATACAATGCGCACCACCCCGTGATGTTTTTCTCACTCTTAGTAGTGAATGTAATGTAACACACACCCATACAATGCGCACCACCCCGTGATGTTTTTCTCACTCCTGCTAGTGAATGTAATATAACACACACCCATACAATGCGCACCACCACGTGATGTTTTTCTCACTCCTGCTAGTGAATGTAATGTAACACACACCCATACAATGCGCACCACACCGTGATGTTTTTCTCACTGCTACTAGTGAATGTAATGTAACACACACCCATACAATGCGCACCACCCCGTGATGTTTTTCTCACTCCTGCTAGTGAATGTAATGTAACACACACCCATACAATGCGCACCACCCCGTGATGTTTTTCTCACTCCTACTAGTGAATGTAATGTAACACACACCCATACCATGCGCACAACCCCGTGATGTTTTTCTCACTCCTGCTAGTGAATGTAATGTAACACACACCCATACAATGCGCACCACCCCGTGATGTTTTTCTCACTCCTACTAGTGAATGTTATGTAACACACACCCATACCATGCGCACAACCCCGTGATGTTTTTCTCACTCCTACTAGTGAATGTAATGTAACACACACCCATACAATGCGCACCACCCCGTGATGTTTTTTTCACTCCTGCTAGTGAATGTAATGTAACACACACCCATACAATGCGCACCACCCCGTGATGTTTTTCTCACTCTTAGTAGTGAATGTAATGTAACACACACCCATACAATGCGCACCACCCCGTGATGTTTTTCTCACTCCTGCTAGTGAATGTAATGTAACACACAACCATACAATGCGCACCACCCCGTGATGTTTTTCTCACTCCTGCTATTGAATGTAATGTAACACACACCCATACAATGCGCACCACCCCATGATGTTTTTCTCACTCCTGCTATTGAATGTAATGTAACACACACCCATACAATGCGCACCACCCCGTGATGTTTTTCTCACTCCTACTAGTGAATGTAATGTGACACACACCCATACAATGCCCACCACCCCGTGATGTTTTTCTCACTCCTACTAGTGAATGTAATGTGACACACACCCATACAATGCGCACCACCCCGTGATGTTTTTCTCACTGCTACTAGTGAATGTAATGTAACACACACCCATACAATGCGCACCACCCCGTGATGTTTTTCTCACTGCTACTAATGAATGTAATGTAACACACACCCATACAATGCGCACCACCCCGTGATGTTTTTCTCACTCAAATTAGTGAATGTAATGTAACACACACCCATACAATGCGCAACACCCCGTGATGTTTTTCTCACTCCTGCTAGTGAATGTAATGTAACACACACCCATACAATGCGCACCACCCCGTGATGTTTTTCTCACTGCTACTAGTGAATGTAATGTAACACACACCCATACAATGCGCACCACCCAGTGATGTTTTTCTCACTGCTAGTAGTGAATGTAATGTAACACACACCCATACAATGCGCACCACCCCGTGATGTTTTTCTCACTGCTACTAGTGAATGTAATGTAACACACACCAATACAATGCGCACCACCCCGTGATATTTTTCTCACTCCTGCTAGTGAATGTAATGTAACACACACCCATACAATGCGCACCACCCCGTGATGTTTTTCTCACTCCTACTAGTGAATGTAATGTAACACACATCCATACCATGCGCACCACTCCGTGATGTTTTTCTCACTCCTACTAGTGAATGTAATGTAACACACACCAATACCATGCGCACAACCCCGTGATGTTTTTCTCACTCCTACTAGTGAATGTAATGTAACACACACACATAGAATGCGCACCACCCCGTGATGTTTTTTTCACTCCTGCTAGTGAATGTAATGTAACACACTCCCATACAATGCGCACCACCCCGTGATGTTTTTCTCACTCTTAGTAGTAAATGTAATGTAACACACACCCATACAATGCGCACCACCCCGTGATGTTTTTCTCACTCCTGCTAGTGAATGTAATGTAACACACACTCATACAATGCGCACCACCCCGTGATGTTTTTCTCACTCCTGCTATTGAATGTAATGTAACACACACCCATACAATGCGCACCACCCCGTGATGTTTTTCTCACTCCTGCTAGTGAATGTAATGTAACACACACCCATACAATGCCCACCACCCCGTGATGTTTTTCTCACTCCTACTAGTGAATGTAATGTGACACACACCCATACAATGCGCACCACCCCGTGATGTTTTTCTCACTCCTGCTAGTGAATGTAATGTAACACACACCCATACAATGCGCACCACCCCGTGATGTTTTTCTCACTCCTGCTAGTGAATGTAATGTAACACACACCCATACAATGTGCACCACCCCGTGATGTTTTTCTCACTCCTGCTAGTTAATGTAATGTAACACACACCCATACAATGCGCACCACCCCGTGATGTTTTTCTCACTCCTGCTAGTGAATGTAATGTAACACACACCCATACAATGCGCATCACCCCGTGATGTTTTTCTCATTCCTACTAGTGAATGTAATGTAACACACACCCATACAATGCGCACCACCCCATGATGTTTTTCTCACTCCTACTAGTGAATGTAATGTAACACACACCCATACACTGCGCACCACCCCGTGATGTTTTTCTCACTCCTATTAGTGGATGTAATGTAACACACACCCATACAATGCGCACCACACAGTGATGTTTTTCTCACTGCTAGTAGTGAATGTAATGTAACACACACCCATACAATGCGCACCACCCCGTGATGTTTTTCTCACTGCTACTAGTGAATGTAATGTAACACACACCTATACAATGCGCACCACCCCGTGATGTTTTTCTCACTCCTGCTAGTGAATGTAATGTAACACACACCCATACAATGCGCACCACCCCGTGATGTTTTTCTCACTCCTACTAGTGAATGTAATGTAACACACACCCATACCATGCGCACCACTCCGTGATGTTTTTCTCACTCCTACTAGTGAATGTAATGTAACACACACCAATACCATGCGCACAACCCCGTGATGTTTTTCTCACTCCTACTAGTGAATGTAATGTAACACACACACATAGAATGCGCACCACCCCGTGATGTTTTTTTCACTCCTGCTAGTGAATGTAATGTAACACACTCCCATACAATGCGCACCACCCCGTGATGTTTTTCTCACTCTTAGTAGTGAATGTAATGTAACACACACCCATACAATGCGCACCACCCCGTGATCTTTTTCTCACTCCTGCTAGTGAATGTAATGTAACACACACTCATACAATGCGCACCACCCCGTGATGTTTTTCTCACTCCTGCTATTGAATGTAATGTAACACACACCCATACAATGCGCACCACCCCGTGATGTTTTTCTCACTCCTGCTAGTGAATGTAATGTAACACACACCCATACAATGCGCACCACCCCGTGATGTTTTTCTCACTCCTGCTAGTGAATGTAATGTAACACACACCCATACAATGCGCATCACCCCGTGATGTTTTTCTCATTCCTACTAGTGAATGTAATGTAACACACACCCATACAATGCGGACCACCCCATGATGTTTTTCTCACTCCTACTAGTGAATGTAATGTAACACACACCCATACAATGCGCACCACCCCGTGATGTTTTTCTCACTCCTACTAGTGAATGTAATGTGACACACACCCATACCATGCGCACCACCCCGTGATGTTTTTCTCACTCCTACTAGTGAATGTAACGTAACACACACCCATACCATGCGCACAACCCCGTGATGTTTTTCTCACTCCTACTAGTGAATGTAATGTAACACACACCCATACAATGCGCACCACCCCGTGATGTTTTTTTCACTCCTGCTAGTGAATGTAATGTAACACACACCCATACAATGCGCACCACCCCGTGATGTTTTTCTCACTCTTAGTAGTGAATGTAATGTAACACACACCCATACAATGCGCACCACCCCGTGATGTTTTTCTCACTCCTGCTAGTGAATGTAATGTAACACACACCCATACAATGCGCACCACCCCGTGATGTTTTTCTCACTCCTGCTAGTGAATGTAATGTAACACACAACCATACAATGCGCACCACCCCGTGATGTTTTTCTCACTCCTACTAGTGAATGTAATGTAACACACACCCATACAATGCGCACCACCCCGTGATGTTTTTCTCACTGCTACTAGTGAATGTAATGTAACACACACCCATACAATGCGCACCACCCCGTGATGTTTTTCTCACTGCTACTAGTGAATGTAATGTAACACACACCCATACAATGCGCACCACCCCGTGATGTTTTTCTCACTCCTGCTAGTGAATGTAATGTAACACACACCCATACAATGCGCACCACCCCGTGATGTTTTTCTCACTCCTACTAGTGAATGTAATGTAACACACACCCATACCATGCGCACAACCCCGTGATGTTTTTCTCACTCCTACTAGTGAATGTAATGTAACACACACACATAGAATGTGCACCACCCCGTGATGTTTTTTTCACTCCTGCTAGTGAATGTAATGTAACACACACCCATACAATGCGCACCACCCCGTGATGTTTTTCTCACTCTTAGTAGTGAATGTAATGTAACACACACCCATACAATGCGCACCACCCCGTGATGTTTTTCTCACTCCTGCTAGTGAATGTAATGTAACACACACCCATACAATGCGCACCACCCCGTGATGTTTTTCTCACTCCTGCTATTGAATGTAATGTAACACACACCCATACAATGCGCACCACCCCGTGATGTTTTTCTCACTCCTGCTAGTGAATGTAATGTAACACACACCCATACAATGCCCACCACCCCGTGATGTTTTTCTCACTCCTACTAGTGAATGTAATGTGACACACACCCATACAATGCGCACCACCCCGTGATGTTTTTCTCACTCCTGCTAGTGAATGTAATGTAACACACACCCATACAATGCGCACCACCCCGTCATGTTTTTCTCACTCCTGCTAGTGAATGTAATGTAACACACACCCATACAATGCGCACCACCCCGTGATGTTTTTCTCACTCCTGCTAGTGAATGTAATGTAACACACACCCATACAATGCGCACCACCCCATGATGTTTTTCTCACTCCTACTAGTGAATGTAATGTAACACACACCCATACAATGCGCACCACCCCGTGATGTTTTTCTCACTCCTACTAGTGAATGTAATGTAACACACACCCATACCATGCGCACCACCCCGTGATGTTTTTCTCACTCCTACTAGTGAATGTAACGTAACACACACCCATACCATGCGCACAACCCGTGATATTTTTCTCACTCCTACTAGTGAATGTAATGTAACACACACCCATACAATGCGCACCACCCCGTGATGTTTTTTTCACTCCTGCTAGTGAATGTAATGTAACACACACCCATACAATGCGCACCACCCCGTGATGTTTTTCTCACTCTTAGTAGTGAATGTAATGTAACACACACCCATACAATGCGCACCACCCCGTGATGTTTTTCTCACTCCTGCTAGTGAATGTAATGTAACACACACCCATACAATGCGCACCACCCCGTGATGTTTTTCTCACTCCTGCTAGTGAATGTAATGTAACACACACCCATACAATGCGCACCACCCCGTGATGTTTTTCTCACTCCTACTAGTCAATGTAATGTAACACACACCCATACAATGCGCACCACCCCGTGATGTTTTTCTCACTGCTACTAGTGAATGTAATGTAACACACACCCATACAATGCGCACCACCCCGTGATGTTTTTCTCACTGCTACTAGTGAATGTAATGTAACACACACCCATACAATGCGCACCACCCCGTGATGTTTTTCTCACTCCTGCTAGTGAATGTAATGTAACACACACCCATACAATGCGCACCACCCCGTGATGTTTTTCTCACTCCTGCTAGTGAATGTAATGTAACACACACCCATACAATGCGCACCACCCCGTGATGTTTTTCTCACTCCTGCTAGTGAATGTAATGTAACACACACCCATACAATGCGCACCATCCCGTGATGTTTTTCTCACTCCTGCTAGTGAATGTAATGTAACACACACCCATACAATGCACACCACCCCATGAGGTTTTTCTCACTGCTACTAGTGAATGTAATGTAACACACACCCATACAATGCGCACCACCCCGTGATGTTTTTCTCACTCCTACTAGTGAATGTAATGTAACACACACCCATACAATGCGCACCACCCCGTGATGTTTTTCTCACTCCTGCTAGTGAATGTAATGTAACACACACCCATACAATGCCCACCACCCCGTGATGTTTTTCTCACTCCTACTAGTGAATGTAATGTGACACACACCCATACAATGCGCACCACCCCGTGATGTGTTTCTCACTCCTGCTAGTGAATGTAATGTAACACACACCCATACAATGCGCACCACCCCGTGATGTTTTTCTCACTCCTACTAGTGAATGTAATGTAACACACACCCATACAATGCGCACCACCCCGTGATGTTTTTCTCACTCCTGCTAGTTAATGTAATGTAACACACACCCATACAATGCGCACCACACCGTGATGTTTTTCTCACTCCTGCTAGTGAATGTAATGTAACACACACCCATACAATGCGCACCACCCCGTGATGTTTTTTCATTCCTACTAGTGAATGTAATGTAACACACACCCATACAATGCGCACCACCCCATGATGTTTTTCTCACTCCTACTAGTGAATGTAATGTAACACACACCCATACAATGCGCACCACCCCGTGATGTTTTTCTCACTCCTGCAAGTGAATGTAATGTAACACACACCCATACAATGCCCACCACCCTGTGATGTTTTTCTCACTCCTACTAGTGAATGTAATGTAACACACACCCATACAATGCGCACCACCCCGTGATGTTTTTCTCACTCCTGCTAGTGAATGTAATGTAACACACACCCATACCATGCGCACCACCCCGTGATGTTTTTCTCACTCCTACTAGTGAATGTAATGTAACACACACCCATACCATGCGCACAACCCCATGATGTTTTTCTCACTCCTACTAGTGAATGTAATGTAACACACACGCATAGAATGCGCACCACCCCTTGATGTTTTTTTCACTCCTGCTAGTGAATGTAATGTAACACACACCCATACAATGCGCACCACCCCGTGATGTTTTTCTCACTCTTAGTAGTGAATGTAATGTAACACACACCCATACAATGCGCACCACCCCGTGATGTTTTTCTCACTCCTGCTAGTGAATGTAATGTAACACACACCCATACAATGCGCACCACCCCGTGATGTTTTTCTCACTCCTGCTATTGAATGTAATGTAACACACACCCATACAATGCGCACCACCCCGTGATGATTTTCTCACTCCTGCTAGTGAATGTAATGTAACACACACCCATACAATGCCCACCACCCCGTGATGTTTTTCTCACTCCTACTAGTGAATGTAATGTGACACACACCCATACAATGCGCACCACCCCGTGATGTGTTTCTCACTCCTGCTAGTGAATGTAATGTAACACACACCCATACAATGCGCACCACCCCGTGATGTTTTTCTCACTCCTACTAGTGAATGTAATGTAACACACACCCATACAATGCGCACCACCCCGTTATGTTTTTCTCACTCCTGCTAGTTAATGTAATGTAACACACACCCATACAATGCGCACCACACCGTGATGTTTTTCTCACTCCTGCTAGTGAATGTAATGTAACACACACCCATATAATGCGCACCACCCCGTGATGTTTTTCTCACTCTTAGTAGTGAATGTAATGTAACACACACCCATACAATGCGCACCACCCCGTGATGTTTTTCTCACTCCTGCTAGTGAATGTAATATAACACACACCCATACAATGCGCACCACCCCGTGATGTTTTTCTCACTCCTGCTAGTGAATGTAATGTAACACACACCCATACAATGCGCACCACCCCGTGATGTTTTTCTCACTGCTACTAGTGAATGTTATGTAACACACACCCATACAATGCGCACCACCCCGTGATGTTTTTCTCACTCCTGCTAGTGAATGTAATGTAACACACACCCATACAATGCGCACCACCCCGTGATGTTTTTCTCACTCCTACTAGTGAATGTAATGTAACACACACCCATACCATGCGCACAACCCCGTGATGTTTTTCTCACTCCTGCTAGTGAATGTAATGTAACACACACCCATACAATGCGCACCACCCCGTGATGTTTTTCTCACTCCTACTAGTGAATGTAATGTAACACACACCCATAACATGCGCACAACCCCGTGATGTTTTTCTCACTCCTACTAGTGAATGTAATGTAACACACACCCATACAATGCGCAACACCCCGTGATGTTTTTTTCACTCCTGCTAGTGAATGTAATGTAACACACACCCATACAATGCGCACCACCCCGTGATGTTTTTCTCACTCTTAGTAGTGAATGTAATGTAACACACACCCATACAATGCGCACCACCCCGTGATGTTTTTCTCACTCCTGCTAGTGAATGTAATGTAACACACACCCATACAATGCGCACTACCCCGTGATGTTTTTCTCACTCCTGCTATTGAATGTAATGTAACACACACCCATACAATGCGCACCACCCCGTGATGTTTTTCTCACTCCTGCTATTGAATGTAATGTAACACACACCCATACAATGCGCACCACCCCGTGATGTTTTTCTCACTCCTACTAGTGAATGTAATGTGACACACACCCATACAATGCGCACCACCCCGTGATGTTTTTCTCACTGCTACTAGTGAATGTAATGTAACACACACCCATACAATGCGCACCACCCCGTGATGTTTTTCTCACTGCTACTAATGAATGTAATGTAACACACACCCATACAATGCGCACCACCCCGTGAGGTTTTTCTCACTCCTACTAGTGAATGTAATGTGACACACACCCATACAATGCCCACCACCCCGTGATGTTTTTTTCACTCCTGCTAGTGAATGTAATGTAACACACACACATACAATTCGCACCACCCCGTGATGTTTTTCTCACTCCTGCTAGTGAATGTAATGTAACACACACCCATACAATGCGCACCACCCCGTGATGTTTTTCTCACTCCTGCTAGTGAATGTAATGTAACACACACCCGTACAATGCGCACCATCCCGTGATGTTTTTCTCACTCCTGCTAGTGAATGTAATGTAACACACACCCATACAATGCGCACCACCCCGTGAGGTTTTTCTCACTGCTACTAGTGAATGTAATGTAACACACACCCATACAATGCGCACCACCCCGTGATGTTTTTCTCACTGCTACTAGTGAATGTAATGTAACACACACCCATACAATGCGCACCACCCCGTGATGTTTTTCTCACTGCTACTAGTGAATGTAATGTAACACACACCCATACAATGCGCACCACCCCGTGATGTTTTTCTCACTCCTGCTAGTGAATGTAATGTAACACACACCCATACAATGCGCAACACCCCGTGATGTTTTTCTCACTCCTGCTAGTGAATGTAATGTAACACACACCCATACAATGCGCACCACCCCGTGATGTTTTTCTCACTGCTACTAGTGAATGTAATGTAACACACACCCATACAATGCGCACCACCCAGTGATGTTTTTCTCACTGCTAGTAGTGAATGTAATGTAACACACACCCATACAATGCGCACCACCCCGTGATGTTTTTCTCACTCCTGCTAGTGAATGTAATGTAACACACACCCATACAATGCGCACCACCCCGTGATGTTTTTCTCACTCCTGCTAGTGAATGTAATGTAACACACACCCATACAATGCGCACCACCCCGTGATGCTTTTCTCACTCCTACTAGTGAATGTAATGTAACACACACCCATACCATGCGCACCACCCCGTGATGTTTTTCTCACTCCTACTAGTGAATGTAATGTAACACACACCCATACAATGCGCACAACCCCGTGATGTTTTTCTCACTCCTACTAGTGAATGTAATGTAACACACACACATAGAATGCGCACCACCCCGTGATGTTTTTTTCACTCCTGCTAGTGAATGTAATGTAACACACACCCATACAATGCGCACCACCCCGTGATGTTTTTCTCACTCTTAGTAGTGAATGTAATGTAACACACACCCATACAACGCGCACCACCCCGTGATGTTTTTCTCACTCCTGCTAGTGAATGTAATGTAACACACACCCATACAATGCGCACCACCCCGTGATGTTTTTCTCACTCCTACTAGTGAATGTAATGTAACACACACCCATACAATGCGCACCATCCCGTGATATTTTTCTCACTCCTACTAGTGAATGTAATGTAACACACACCCATACAATGCGCACCACCCATTGATGTTTTTCTCACTCCTACTAGTGAATGTAATGTAACACACACCCATACAATGCGCACCACCCCGTGATGTTTTTCTCACTCCTGCTAGTGAATGTAATGTAACACACACCCATACAATGCCCACCACCCCGTGATGTTTTTCTCACTCCTACTAGTGAATGTAATGTAACACACACCCATACAATGCGCACCACCCCGTGATGTTTTTCTCACTCCTGCTAGTGAATGTAATGTAACACACACCCATACAATGCGCACCACCCCGTGATGTTTTTCTCACTCCTGCTAGTGAATGTAATGTAACACACACCCATACAATGCGCACCACCCCGTGATGTTTTTCTCACTCCTACTAGTGAATGTAATGTAACACACACCCATACCATGCGCACCACCCCGTGATGTTTTTCTCACTCCTACTAGTGAATGTAATGTAACACACACCCATACCATGCGCACAACCCCGTGATGTTTATCACACTCCTACTAGTGAATGTAATGTAACACACACACATAGAATGCGCACCAACCCGTGATATTTTTTTCACTCCTGCTAGTGAATGTAATGTAACACACACCCATACAATGCGCACCACCCCGTGATGTTTTTCTCACTCTTAGTAGTGAATGTAATGTAACACACACCCATACAATGCGCACCACCCCGTGATGTTTTTCTCACTCCTGCTAGTGAATGTAATGTAACACACACCCATACAATGCGCACCACCCCGTGATGTTTTTCTCACTCCTGCTATTGAATGTAATGTAACACACACCCATACAATGCGCACCACCCCGTGATGTTTTTCTCACTCCTGCTAGTGAATGTAATGTGACACACACCCATACAATGCGCACCACCCCGTGATGTTTTTCTCACTCCTGCTAGTGAATGTAATGTAACACACACCCATACAATGCGCACCACCCCGTGATGTTTTTCTCACTCCTGCTAGTGAATGTAATGTAACACACACCCATACAATGCGCACCACCCCGTGATGTTTTTTCATTCCTACTAGTGAATGTAATGTAACACACACCCATACAATGCGCACCACCCCATGATGTTTTTCTCACTCCTACTAGTGAATGTAATGTAACACACACCCATACAATGCGCACCACCCCGTGATGTTTTTCTCACTCCTACTAGTGAATGTAATGTAACACACACCCATACAATGCGCACCACCCCGTGATGTTTTTCTCACTCCTGCTAGTGAATGTAATGTAACACACACCCATACAATGCGCACCACCCCGTGATGTTTTTCTCACTCCTGCTAGTGAATGTAATGTAACACACACCCATACAATGCGCACCACCCCGTGATGCTTTTCTCACTCCTACTAGTGAATGTAATGTAACACACACCCATACCATGCGCACCACCCCGTGATGTTTTTCTCACTCCTACTAGTGAATGTAATGTAACACACACCCATACAATGCGCACAACCCCGTGATGTTTTTCTCACTCCTACTAGTGAATGTAATGTAACACACACACATAGAATGCGCACCACCCCGTGATGTTTTTTTCACTCCTGCTAGTGAATGTAATGTAACACACACCCATACAATGCGCACCACCCCGTGATGTTTTTCTCACTCTTAGTAGTGAATGTAATGTAACACACACCCATACAACGCGCACCACCCCGTGATGTTTTTCTCACTCCTGCTAGTGAATGTAATGTAACACACACCCATACAATGCGCACCACCCCGTGATGTTTTTCTCACTCCTACTAGTGAATGTAATGTAACACACACCCATACAATGCGCACCATCCCGTGATATTTTTCTCACTCCTACTAGTGAATGTAATGTAACACACACCCATACAATGCGCACCACCCATTGATGTTTTTCTCACTCCTACTAGTGAATGTAATGTAACACACACCCATACAATGCGCACCACCCCGTGATGTTTTTCTCACTCCTGCTAGTGAATGTAATGTAACACACACCCATACAATGCCCACCACCCCGTGATGTTTTTCTCACTCCTACTAGTGAATGTAATGTAACACACACCCATACAATGCGCACCACCCCGTGATGTTTTTCTCACTCCTGCTAGTGAATGTAATGTAACACACACCCATACAATGCGCACCACCCCGTGATGTTTTTCTCACTCCTGCTAGTGAATGTAATGTAACACACACCCATACAATGCGCACCACCCCGTGATGTTTTTCTCACTCCTACTAGTGAATGTAATGTAACACACACCCATACCATGCGCACCACCCCGTGATGTTTTTCTCACTCCTACTAGTGAATGTAATGTAACACACACCCATACCATGCGCACAACCCCGTGATGTTTATCACACTCCTACTAGTGAATGTAATGTAACACACACACATAGAATGCGCACCAACCCGTGATATTTTTTTCACTCCTGCTAGTGAATGTAATGTAACACACACCCATACAATGCGCACCACCCCGTGATGTTTTTCTCACTCTTAGTAGTGAATGTAATGTAACACACACCCATACAATGCGCACCACCCCGTGATGTTTTTCTCACTCCTGCTAGTGAATGTAATGTAACACACACCCATACAATGCGCACCACCCCGTGATGTTTTTCTCACTCCTGCTATTGAATGTAATGTAACACACACCCATACAATGCGCACCACCCCGTGATGTTTTTCTCACTCCTGCTAGTGAATGTAATGTGACACACACCCATACAATGCGCACCACCCCGTGATGTTTTTCTCACTCCTGCTAGTGAATGTAATGTAACACACACCCATACAATGCGCACCACCCCGTGATGTTTTTCTCACTCCTGCTAGTGAATGTAATGTAACACACACCCATACAATGCGCACCACCCCGTGATGTTTTTTCATTCCTACTAGTGAATGTAATGTAACACACACCCATACAATGCGCACCACCCCATGATGTTTTTCTCACTCCTACTAGTGAATGTAATGTAACACACACCCATACAATGCGCACCACCCCGTGATGTTTTTCTCACTCCTACTAGTGAATGTAATGTAACACACACCCATACCATGCGCACCACCCCGTGATGTTTTTCTCACTCCTACTAGTGAATGTAACGTAACACACACCCATACCATGCGCACAACCCCGTGATGTTTTTCTCACTCCTACTAGTGAATGAAATGTAACACACACCCATACAATGCGCACCACCCCGTGATGTTTTTTTCACTCCTGCTAGTGAATGTAATGTAACACACACCCATACAATGCGCACCACCCCGTGATGTTTTTCTCACTCTTAGTAGTGAATGTAATGTAACACACACCCATACAATGCGCACCACCCCGTGATGTTTTTCTCACTCCTGCTAGTGAATGTAATATAACACACACCCATACAATGCGCACCACCCCGTGATGTTTTTCTCACTCCTGCTAGTGAATGTAATGTAACACACACCCATACAATGCGCACCACACCGTGATGTTTTTCTCACTGCTACTAGTGAATGTAATGTAACACACACCCATACAATGCGCACCACCCCGTGATGTTTTTCTCACTCCTGCTAGTGAATGTAATGTAACACACACCCATACAATGCGCACCACCCCGTGATGTTTTTCTCACTCCTACTAGTGAATGTAATGTAACACACACCCATACCATGCGCACAACCCCGTGATGTTTTTCTCACTCCTGCTAGTGAATGTAATGTAACACACACCCATACAATGCGCCCCACCCCGTGATGTTTTTCTCACTCCTACTAGTGAATGTAATGTAACACACACCCATACCATGCGCACAACCCCGTGATGTTTTTCTCACTCCTACTAGTGAATGTAATGTAACACACACCCATACAATGCGCACCACCCCGTGATGTTTTTTTCACTCCTGCTAGTGAATGTAATGTAACACACACCCATACAATGCGCACCACCCCGTGATGTTTTTCTCACTCTTAGTAGTGAATGTAATGTAACACACACCCATACAATGCGCACCACCCCGTGATGTTTTTCTCACTCCTGCTAGTGAATGTAATGTAACACACAACCATACAATGTGCACCACCCCGTGATGTTTTTCTCACTCCTGCTATTGAATGTAATGTAACACACACCCATACAATGCGCACCACCCCGTGATGTTTTTCTCACTCCTGCTATTGAATGTAATGTAACACACACCCATACAATGCGCACCACCCCGTGATGTTTTTCTCACTCCTACTAGTGAATGTAATGTGACACACACCCATACAATGCCCACCACCCCGTGATGTTTTTCTCACTCCTACTAGTGAATGTAATGTGACACACACCCATACAATGCGCACCACCCCGTGATGTTTTTCTCACTGCTACTAGTGAATGTAATGTAACACACACCCATACAATGCGCACCACCCCGTGATGTTTTTCTCACTGCTACTAATGAATGTAATGTAACACACACCCATACAATGCGCACCACCCCGTGATGTTTTTCTCACTCAAATTAGTGAATGTAATGTAACACACACCCATACAATGCGCAACACCCCGTGAGGTTTTTCTCACTCCTGCTAGTGAATGTAATGTAACACACACCCATACAATGCGCACCACCCCGTGATGTTTTTCTCACTGCTACTAGTGAATGTAATGTAACACACACCCATACAATGCGCACCACCCAGTGATGTTTTTCTCACTGCTAGTAGTGAATGTAATGTAACACACACCCATACAATGCGCACCACCCCGTGATGTTTTTCTCACTGCTACTAGTGAATGTAATGTAACACACACCCATACAATGCGCACCACCCCGTGATGTTTTTCTCACTCCTGCTAGTGAATGTAATGTAACACACACCCATACAATGCGCACCACCCCGTGATGTTTTTCTCACTCCTACTAGTGAATGTAATGTAACACACACCCATACCATGCGCACCACTCCGTGATGTTTTTCTCACTCCTACTAGTGAATGTAATGTAACACACACCAATACCATGCGCACAACCCCGTGATGTTTTTCTCACTCCTACTAGTGAATGTAATGTAACACACACACATAGAATGCGCACCACCCCGTGATGTTTTTTTCACTCCTGCTAGTGAATGTAATGTAACACACTCCCATACAATGCGCACCACCCCGTGATGTTTTTCTCACTCCTGCTAGTGAATGTAATGTAACACACACCCATACAATGCGCATCACCCCGTGATGTTTTTCTCATTCCTACTAGTGAATGTAATGTAACACACACCCATACAATGCGCACCACCCCATGATGTTTTTCTCACTCCTACTAGTGAATGTAATGTAACACACACCCATACAATGCGCACCACCCCGTGATGTTTTTCTCACTCCTACTAGTGAATGTAATGTGACACACACCCATACCATGCGCACCACCCCGTGATGTTTTTCTCACTCCTACTAGTGAATGTAACGTAACACACACCCATACCATGCGCACAACCCCGTGATGTTTTTCTCACTCCTACTAGTGAATGTAATGTAACACACACCCATACAATGCGCACCACCCCGTGATGTTTTTCTCACTCCTGCTAGTGAATGTAATGTAACACACACCCATACAATGCGCACCACCCCGTGATGTTTTTCTCACTCCTGCTAGTGAATGTAATGTGACACACACCCATACAATGCGCACCACCCCGTGATGTTTTTCTCACTGCTACTAGTGAATGTAATGTAACACACACCCATACAATGCGCACCACCCCGTGATGTTTTTCTCACTGCTACTAATGAATGTAATGTAACACACACCCATACAATGCGCACCACCCCGTGAGGTTTTTCTCACTCCTACTAGTGAATGTAATGTGACACACACCCATACAATGCCCACCACCCCGTGATGTTTTTTTCACTCCTGCTAGTGAATGTAATGTAACACACACCCATACAATGCGCACCACCCCGTGATGTTTTTCTCACTCCTGCTAGTGAATGTAATGTAACACACACCCATACAATGCGCACCACCCCGTGATGTTTTTCTCACTCCTGCTAGTGAATGTAATGTAACACACACCCGTACAATGCGCACCATCCCGTGATGTTTTTCTCACTCCTGCTAGTGAATGTAATGTAACACACACCCATACAATGCGCACCACCCCGTGAGGTTTTTCTCACTGCTACTAGTGAATGTAATGTAACACACACCCATACAATGCGCACCACCCCGTGATGTTTTTCTCACTGCTACTAGTGAATGTAATGTAACACACACCCATACAATACGCACCACCCCGTGATGTTTTTCTCACTGCTACTAGTGAATGTAACGTAACACACACCCATACAATGCGCACCACCCCGTGATGTTTTTCTCACTCCTGCTAGTGAATGTAATGTAACACACACCCATACAATGCGCAACACCCCGTGATGTTTTTCTCACTCCTGCTAGTGAATGTAATGTAACACACACCCATACAATGCGCACCACCCCGTGATGTTTTTCTCACTGCTACTAGTGAATGTAATGTAACACACACCCATACAATGCGCACCACCCAGTGATGTTTTTCTCACTGCTAGTAGTGAATGTAATGTAACACACACCCATACAATTCGCACCACCCCGTGATGTTTTTCTCACTCCTGCTAGTGAATGTAATGTAACACACACCCATACAATGCGCACCACCCCGTGATGTTTTTCTCACTCCTGCTAGTGAATGTAATGTAACACACACCCATACAATGCGCACCACCCCGTGATGCTTTTCTCACTCCTACTAGTGAATGTAATGTAACACACACCCATACCATGCGCACCACCCCGTGATGTTTTTCTCACTCCAACTAGTGAATGTAATGTAACACACACCCATACCATGCGCACAACCCCGTGATGTTTTTCTCACTCCTACTAGTGAATGTAATGTAACACACACACATAGAATGCGCACCACCCCGTGATGTTTTTTTCACTCCTGCTAGTGAATGTAATGTAACACACACCCATACAATGCGCACCACCCCGTGATGTTTTTCTCACTCTTAGTAGTGAATGTAATGTAACACACACCCATACAATGCGCACCACCCCGTGATGTTTTTCTCACTCCTGCTAGTGAATGTAATGTAACACACACCCATACAATGCGCACCACCCCGTGATGTTTTTCTCACTCCTCCTAGTGAATGTAATGTAACACACACCCATACAATGCGCACCATCCCGTGATATTTTTCTCACTCCTACTAGTGAATGTAATGTAACACACACCCATACAATGCGCACCACCCATTGATGTTTTTCTCACTCCTACTAGTGAATGTAATGTAACACACACCCATACAATGCGCACCACCCCGTGATGTTTTTCTCACTCCTGCTAGTGAATGTAATGTAACACACACACATACAATGCCCACCACCCCGTGATGTTTTTCTCACTCCTACTAGTGAATGTAATGTAACACACACCCATACAATGCGCACCACCCCGTGATGTTTTTCTCACTCCTGCTAGTGAATGTAATGTAACACACACCCATACAATGCGCACCACCCCGTGATGTTTTTCTCACTCCTGCTAGTGAATGTAATGTAACACACACCCATACAATGCGCACCACCCCGTGATGTTTTTCTCACTCCTACTAGTGAATGTAATGTAACACACACCCATACCATGCGCACCACCCCGTGATGTTTTTCTCACTCCTACTAGTGAATGTAATGTAACACACACCCATACCATGCGCACAACCCCGTGATGTTTTTCACACTCCTACTAGTGAATGTAATGTAACACACACACATAGAATGCGCACCACCCCGTGATATTTTTTTCACTCCTGCTAGTGAATGTAATGTAACACACACCCATACAATGCGCACCACCCCGTGATGTTTTTCTCACTCTTAGTAGTGAATGTAATGTAACACACACCCATACAATGCGCACCACCCCGTGATGTTTTTCTCACTCCTGCTAGTGAATGTAATGTAACACACACCCATACAATGCGCACCACCCCGTGATGTTTTTCTCACTCCTGCTATTGAATGTAATGTAACACACACCCATACAATGCGCACCACCCCGTGATGTTTTTCTCACTCCTGCTAGTAAATGTAATGTGACACACACCCATACAATGCGCACCACCCCGTGATGTTTTTCTCACTCCTGCTAGTGAATGTAATGTAACACACACCCATACAATGCGCACCACCCCGTGATGTTTTTCTCACTCCTGCTAGTGAATGTAATGTAACACACACCCATACAATGCGCACCACCCCGTGATGTTTTTTCATTCCTACTAGTGAATGTAATGTAACACACACCCATACAATGCGCACCACCCCATGATGTTTTTCTCACTCCTACTAGTGAATGTAATGTAACACACACCCATACAATGCGCACCACCCCGTGATGTTTTTCTCACTCCTACTAGTGAATGTAATGTAACACACACCCATACCATGCGCACCACCCTGTGATGTTTTTCTCACTCGTACTAGTGAATGTAACGTAACACACACCCATACCATGCGCACAACCCCGTGATGTTTTTCTCACTCCTACTAGTGAATGTAATGTAACACACACCCATACAATGCGCACCACCACGTGATGTTTTTTTCACTCCTGCTAGTGAATGTAATGTAACACACACCCATACAATGCGCACCACCCCGTGATGTTTTTCTCACTCTTAGTAGTGAATGTAATGTAACACACACCCATACAATGCGCACCACCCCGTGATGTTTTTCTCACTCCTGCTAGTGAATGTAATATAACACACACCCATACAATGCGCACCACCCCGTGATGTTTTTCTCACTCCTGCTAGTGAATGTAATGTAACACACACCCATACAATGCGCACCACACCGTGATGTTTTTCTCACTGCTACTAGTGAATGTAATGTAACACACACCCATACAATGCGCACCACCCCGTGATGTTTTTCTCACTCCTGCTAGTGAATGTAATGTAACACACACCCATACAATGCGCACCACCCCGTGATGTTTTTCTCACTCCTACTAGTGAATGTAATGTAACACACACCCATACCATGCGCACAACCCCGTGATGTTTTTCTCACTCCTGCTAGTGAATGTAATGTAACACACACCCATACAATGCGCACCACCCCGTGATGTTTTTCTCACTCCTACTAGTGAATGTTATGTAACACACACCCATACCATGCGCACAACCCCGTGATGTTTTTCTCACTCCTAAAAGTGAATGTAATGTAACACACACCCATACAATGCGCACCACCCCGTGATGTTTTTTTCACTCCTGCTAGTGAATGTAATGTAACACACACCCATACAATGCGCACCACCCCGTGATGTTTTTCTCACTCTTAGTAGTGAATGTAATGTAACACACACCCATAAAATGCGCACCACCCCGTGATGTTTTTCTCACTCCTGCTAGTGAATGTAATGTAACACACAACCATACAATGCGCACCACCCCGTGATGTTTTTCTCACTCCTGCTATTGAATGTAATGTAACACACACCCATACAATGCGCACCACCCCGTGATGTTTTTCTCACTCCTGCTATTGAATGTAATGTAACACACACCCATACAATGCGCACCACCCCGTGATGTTTTTCTCACTCCTACTAGTGAATGTAATGTGACACACACCCATACAATGCCCACCACCCCGTGATGTTTTTCTCACTCCTACTAGTGAATGTAATGTGACACACACCCATACAATGCGCACCACCCCGTGATGTTTTTCTCACTGCTACTAGTGAATGTAATGTAACACACACCCATACAATGCGCACCACCCCGTGATGTTTTTCTCACTGCTACTAATGAATGTAATGTAACACACACCCATACAATGCGCACCACCCCGTGATGTTTTTCTCACTCAAATTAGTGAATGTAATGTAACACACACCCATACAATTCGCAACACCCCGTGATGTTTTTCTCACTCCTGCTAGTGAATGTAATGTAACACACACCCATACAATGCGCACCACCCCGTGATGTTTTTCTCACTGCTACTAGTGAATGTAATGTAACACACACCCATACAATGCGCACCACCCAGTGATGTTTTTCTCACTGCTAGTAGTGAATGTAATGTAACACACACCCATACAATGCGCACCACCCCGTGATGTTTTTCTCACTGCTACTAGTGAATGTAATGTAACACACACCAATACAATGCGCACCACCCCGTGATATTTTTCTCACTCCTGCTAGTGAATGTAATGTAACACACACCCATACAATGCGCACCACCCCGTGATGTTTTTCTCACTCCTACTAGTGAATGTAATGTAACACACATCCATACCATGCGCACCACTCCGTGATGTTTTTCTCACTCCTACTAGTGAATGTAATGTAACACACACCAATACCATGCGCACAACCCCGTGATGTTTTTCTCACTCCTACTAGTGAATGTAATGTAACACACACACATAGAATGCGCACCACCCCGTGATGTTTTTTTCACTCCTGCTAGTGAATGTAATGTAACACACTCCCATACAATGCGCACCACCCCGTGATGTTTTTCTCACTCTTAGTAGTGAATGTAATGTAACACACACCCATACAATGCGCACCACCCCGTGATGTTTTTCTCACTCCTGCTAGTGAATGTAATGTAACACACACTCATACAATGCGCACCACCCCGTGATGTTTTTCTCACTCCTGCTATTGAATGTAATGTAACACACACCCATACAATGCGCACCACCCCGTGATGTTTTTCTCACTCCTGCTAGTGAATGTAATGTAACACACACCCATACAATGCCCACCACCCCGTGATATTTTTCTCACTCCTACTAGTGAATGTAATGTGACACACACCCATACAATGCGCACCACCCCGTGATGTTTTTCTCACTCCTGCTAGTGAATGTAATGTAACACACACCCATACAATGCGCACCACCCCGTGATGTTTTTCTCACTCCTGCTAGTGAATGTAATGTAACACACACCCATACAATGCGCACCACCCCGTGATGTTTTTCTCACTCCTGCTAGTTAATGTAATGTAACACACACCCATACAATGCGCACCACCCCGTGATGTTTTTCTCACTCCTGCTAGTGAATGTAATGTAACACACACCCATACAATGCGCATCACCCCGTGATGTTTTTCTCATTCCTACTAGTGAATGTAATGTAACACATACCCATACAATGCGCACCACCCCATGATGTTTTTCTCACTCCTACTAGTGAATGTAATGTAACACACACCCATACACTGCGCACCACCCCGTGATGTTTTTCTCACTCCTATTAGTGGATGTAATGTAACACACACCCATACAATGCGCACCACACAGTGATGTTTTTCTCACTGCTAGTAGTGAATGTAATGTAACACACACCCATACAATGCGCACCACCCCGTGATGTTTTTCTCACTGCTACTAGTGAATGTAATGTAACACACACCTATACAATGCGCACCACCCCGTGATGTTTTTCTCACTCCTGCTAGTGAATGTAATGTAACACACACCCATACAATGCGCACCACCCCGTGATGTTTTTCTCACTCCTACTAGTGAATGTAATGTAACACACACCCATACCATGCGCACCACTCCGTGATGTTTTTCTCACTCCTACTAGTGAATGTAATGTAACACACACCAATACCATGCGCACAACCCCGTGATGTTTTTCTCACTCCTACTAGTGAATGTAATGTAACACACACACATAGAATGCGCACCACCCCGTGATGTTTTTTTCACTCCTGCTAGTGAATGTAATGTAACACACTCCCATACAATGCGCACCACCCCGTGATGTTTTTCTCACTCTTAGTAGTGAATGTAATGTAACACACACCCATACAATGCGCACCACCCCGTGATCTTTTTCTCACTCCTGCTAGTGAATGTAATGTAACACACACTCATACAATGCGCACCACCCCGTGATGTTTTTCTCACTCCTGCTATTGAATGTAATGTAACACACACCCATACAATGCGCACCACCCCGTGATGTTTTTCTCACTCCTGCTAGTGAATGTAATGTAACACACACCCATACAATGCCCACCACCCCGTGATATTTTTCTCACTCCTACTAGTGAATGTAATGTGACACACACCCATACAATGCGCACCACCCCGTGATGTTTTTCTCACTCCTGCTAGTGAATGTAATGTAACACACACCCATACAATGCGCACCACCCCGTGATGTTTTTCTCACTCCTGCTAGTGAATGTAATGTAACACACACCCATACAATGCGCACCACCCCGTGATGTTTTTCTCACTCCTGCTAGTTAATGTAATGTAACACACACCCATACAATGCGCACCACCCCGTGATGTTTTTCTCACTCCTGCTAGTGAATGTAATGTAACACACACCCATACAATGCGCATCACCCCGTGATGTTTTTCTCATTCCTACTAGTGAATGTAATGTAACACATACCCATACAATGCGCACCACCCCATGATGTTTTTCTCACTCCTACTAGTGAATGTAATGTAACACACACCCATACACTGCGCACCACCCCGTGATGTTTTTCTCACTCCTATTAGTGGATGTAATGTAACACACACCCATACAATGCGCACCACACAGTGATGTTTTTCTCACTGCTAGTAGTGAATGTAATGTAACACACACCCATACAATGCGCACCACCCCGTGATGTTTTTCTCACTGCTACTAGTGAATGTAATGTAACACACACCTATACAATGCGCACCACCCCGTGATGTTTTTCTCACTCCTGCTAGTGAATGTAATGTAACACACACCCATACAATGCGCACCACCCCGTGATGTTTTTCTCACTCCTACTAGTGAATGTAATGTAACACACACCCATACCATGCGCACCACTCCGTGATGTTTTTCTCACTCCTACTAGTGAATGTAATGTAACACACACCAATACCATGCGCACAACCCCGTGATGTTTTTCTCACTCCTACTAGTGAATGTAATGTAACACACACACATAGAATGCGCACCACCCCGTGATGTTTTTTTCACTCCTGCTAGTGAATGTAATGTAACACACTCCCATACAATGCGCACCACCCCGTGATGTTTTTCTCACTCTTAGTAGTGAATGTAATGTAACACACACCCATACAATGCGCACCACCCCGTGATCTTTTTCTCACTCCTGCTAGTGAATGTAATGTAACACACACTCATACAATGCGCACCACCCCGTGATGTTTTTCTCACTCCTGCTATTGAATGTAATGTAACACACACCCATACAATGCGCACCACCCCGTGATGTTTTTCTCACTCTTAGTAGTGAATGTAATGTAACACACACCCATACAATGCGCACCACCCCGTGATGTTTTTCTCACTCCTGCTAGTGAATGTAATGTAACACACACCCATACAATGCGCACCACCCCGTGATGTTTTTCTCACTCCTGCTATTGAATGTAATGTAACACACACCCATACAATGCGCACCACCCCGTGATGTTTTTCTCACTCCTGCTAGTGAATGTAATGTAACACACACCCATACAATGCCCACCACCCCGTGATGTTTTTCTCACTCCTACTAGTGAATGTAATGTGACACACACCCATACAATGCGCACCACCCCGTGATGTTTTTCTCACTCCTGCTAGTGAATGTAATGTAACACACACCCATACAATGCGCACCACCCCGTGATGTTTTTCTCACTCCTGCTAGTGAATGTAATGTAACACACACCCATACAATGCGCACCACCCCGTGATGTTTTTCTCACTCCTGCTAGTGAATGTAATGTAACACACACCCATACAATGCGCACCACCCCATGATGTTTTTCTCACTCCTACTAGTGAATGTAATGTAACACACACCCATACAATGCGCACCACCCCGTGATGTTTTTCTCACTCCTACTAGTGAATGTAATGTAACACACACCCATACCATGCGCACCACCCCGTGATGTTTTTCTCACTCCTACTAGTGAATGTAACGTAACACACACCCATACCATGCGCACAACCCGTGATATTTTTCTCACTCCTACTAGTGAATGTAATGTAACACACACCCATACAATGCGCACCACCCCGTGATGTTTTTTTCACTCCTGCTAGTGAATGTAATGTAACACACACCCATACAATGCGCACCAACCCGTGATGTTTTTCTCACTCTTAGTAGTGAATGTAATGTAACACACACCCATACAATGCGCACCACCCCGTGATGTTTTTCTCACTCCTGCTAGTGAATGTAATGTAACACACACCCATACAATGCGCACCACCCCGTGATGTTTTTCTCACTCCTGCTAGTGAATGTAATGTAACACACACCCATACAATGCGCACCACCCCGTGATGTTTTTCTCACTCCTACTAGTCAATGTAATGTAACACACACCCATACAATGCGCACCACCCCGTGATGTTTTTCTCACTCCTACTAGTGAATGTAATTAACACACACCCATACAATGCGCACCACCCCGTGATGTTTTTCTCACTCCTACTAGTGAATGTAATGTAACACACACCCATACAATGCGCACCACCACGTGATGTTTTTTTCACTCCTGCTAGTGAATGTAATGTAACACACACCCATACAATGCGCACCACCCCGTGATGTTTTTCTCACTCTTAGTAGTGAATGTAATGTAACACACACCCATACAATGCGCACCACCCCGTGATGTTTTTCTCACTCCTGCTAGTGAATGTAATATAACACACACCCATACAATGCGCACCACCACGTGATGTTTTTCTCACTCCTGCTAGTGAATGTAATGTAACACACACCCATACAATGCGCACCACACCGTGATGTTTTTCTCACTGCTACTAGTGAATGTAATGTAACACACACCCATACAATGCGCACCACCCCGTGATGTTTTTCTCACTCCTGCTAGTGAATGTAATGTAACACACACCCATACAATGCGCACCACCCCGTGATGTTTTTCTCACTCCTACTAGTGAATGTAATGTAACACACACCCATACCATGCGCACAACCCCGTGATGTTTTTCTCACTCCTGCTAGTGAATGTAATGTAACACACACCCATACAATGCGCACCACCCCGTGATGTTTTTCTCACTCCTACTAGTGAATGTTATGTAACACACACCCATACCATGCGCACAACCCCGTGATGTTTTTCTCACTCCTACTAGTGAATGTAATGTAACACACACCCATACAATGCGCACCACCCCGTGATGTTTTTTTCACTCCTGCTAGTGAATGTAATGTAACACACACCCATACAATGCGCACCACCCCGTGATGTTTTTCTCACTCTTAGTAGTGAATGTAATGTAACACACACCCATACAATGCGCACCACCCCGTGATGTTTTTCTCACTCCTGCTAGTGAATGTAATGTAACACACAACCATACAATGCGCACCACCCCGTGATGTTTTTCTCACTCCTGCTATTGAATGTAATGTAACACACACCCATACAATGCGCACCACCCCATGATGTTTTTCTCACTCCTGCTATTGAATGTAATGTAACACACACCCATACAATGCGCACCACCCCGTGATGTTTTTCTCACTCCTACTAGTGAATGTAATGTGACACACACCCATACAATGCCCACCACCCCGTGATGTTTTTCTCACTCCTACTAGTGAATGTAATGTGACACACACCCATACAATGCGCACCACCCCGTGATGTTTTTCTCACTGCTACTAGTGAATGTAATGTAACACACACCCATACAATGCGCACCACCCCGTGATGTTTTTCTCACTGCTACTAATGAATGTAATGTAACACACACCCATACAATGCGCACCACCCCGTGATGTTTTTCTCACTCAAATTAGTGAATGTAATGTAACACACACCCATACAATGCGCAACACCCCGTGATGTTTTTCTCACTCCTGCTAGTGAATGTAATGTAACACACACCCATACAATGCGCACCACCCCGTGATGTTTTTCTCACTGCTACTAGTGAATGTAATGTAACACACACCCATACAATGCGCACCACCCAGTGATGTTTTTCTCACTGCTAGTAGTGAATGTAATGTAACACACACCCATACAATGCGCACCACCCCGTGATGTTTTTCTCACTGCTACTAGTGAATGTAATGTAACACACACCAATACAATGCGCACCACCCCGTGATATTTTTCTCACTCCTGCTAGTGAATGTAATGTAACACACACCCATACAATGCGCACCACCCCGTGATGTTTTTCTCACTCCTACTAGTGAATGTAATGTAACACACATCCATACCATGCGCACCACTCCGTGATGTTTTTCTCACTCCTACTAGTGAATGTAATGTAACACACACCAATACCATGCGCACAACCCCGTGATGTTTTTCTCACTCCTACTAGTGAATGTAATGTAACACACACACATAGAATGCGCACCACCCCGTGATGTTTTTTTCACTCCTGCTAGTGAATGTAATGTAACACACTCCCATACAATGCGCACCACCCCGTGATGTTTTTCTCACTCTTAGTAGTAAATGTAATGTAACACACACCCATACAATGCGCACCACCCCGTGATGTTTTTCTCACTCCTGCTAGTGAATGTAATGTAACACACACTCATACAATGCGCACCACCCCGTGATGTTTTTCTCACTCCTGCTATTGAATGTAATGTAACACACACCCATACAATGCGCACCACCCCGTGATGTTTTTCTCACTCCTGCTAGTGAATGTAATGTAACACACACCCATACAATGCCCACCACCCCGTGATGTTTTTCTCACTCCTACTAGTGAATGTAATGTGACACACACCCATACAATGCGCACCACCCCGTGATGTTTTTCTCACTCCTGCTAGTGAATGTAATGTAACACACACCCATACAATGCGCACCACCCCGTGATGTTTTTCTCACTCCTGCTAGTGAATGTAATGTAACACACACCCATACAATGTGCACCACCCCGTGATGTTTTTCTCACTCCTGCTAGTTAATGTAATGTAACACACACCCATACAATGCGCACCACCCCGTGATGTTTTTCTCACTCCTGCTAGTGAATGTAATGTAACACACACCCATACAATGCGCATCACCCCGTGATGTTTTTCTCATTCCTACTAGTGAATGTAATGTAACACACACCCATACAATGCGCACCACCCCATGATGTTTTTCTCACTCCTACTAGTGAATGTAATGTAACACACACCCATACACTGCGCACCACCCCGTGATGTTTTTCTCACTCCTATTAGTGGATGTAATGTAACACACACCCATACAATGCGCACCACACAGTGATGTTTTTCTCACTGCTAGTAGTGAATGTAATGTAACACACACCCATACAATGCGCACCACCCCGTGATGTTTTTCTCACTGCTACTAGTGAATGTAATGTAACACACACCTATACAATGCGCACCACCCCGTGATGTTTTTCTCACTCCTGCTAGTGAATGTAATGTAACACACACCCATACAATGCGCACCACCCCGTGATGTTTTTCTCACTCCTACTAGTGAATGTAATGTAACACACACCCATACCATGCGCACCACTCCGTGATGTTTTTCTCACTCCTACTAGTGAATGTAATGTAACACACACCAATACCATGCGCACAACCCCGTGATGTTTTTCTCACTCCTACTAGTGAATGTAATGTAACACACACACATAGAATGCGCACCACCCCGTGATGTTTTTTTCACTCCTGCTAGTGAATGTAATGTAACACACTCCCATACAATGCGCACCACCCCGTGATGTTTTTCTCACTCTTAGTAGTGAATGTAATGTAACACACACCCATACAATGCGCACCACCCCGTGATCTTTTTCTCACTCCTGCTAGTGAATGTAATGTAACACACACCCATACAATGCGCACCACCCCGTGATGTTTTTCTCACTCCTACTAGTGAATGTAATGTAACACACACCCATACAATGCGCACCACCCCGTGATGTTTTTCTCACTCCTGCTAGTGAATGTAATGTAACACACACCCATACAATGCGCATCACCCCGTGATGTTTTTCTCATTCCTACTAGTGAATGTAATGTAACACACACCCATACAATGCGGACCACCCCATGATGTTTTTCTCACTCCTACTAGTGAATGTAATGTAACACACACCCATACAATGCGCACCACCCCGTGATGTTTTTCTCACTCCTACTAGTGAATGTAATGTGACACACACCCATACCATGCGCACCACCCCGTGATGTTTTTCTCACTCCTACTAGTGAATGTAACGTAACACACACCCATACCATGCGCACAACCCCGTGATGTTTTTCTCACTCCTACTAGTGAATGTAATGTAACACACACCCATACAATGCGCACCACCCCGTGATGTTTTTTTCACTCCTGCTAGTGAATGTAATGTAACACACACCCATACAATGCGCACCACCCCGTGATGTTTTTCTCACTCTTAGTAGTGAATGTAATGTAACACACACCCATACAATGCGCACCACCCCGTGATGTTTTTCTCACTCCTGCTAGTGAATGTAATGTAACACACACCCATACAATGCGCACCACCCCGTGATGTTTTTCTCACTCCTGCTAGTGAATGTAATGTAACACACAACCATACAATGCGCACCACCCCGTGATGTTTTTCTCACTCCTACTAGTGAATGTAATGTAACACACACCCATACAATGCGCACCACCCCGTGATGTTTTTCTCACTGCTACTAGTGAATGTAATGTAACACACACCCATACAATGCGCACCACCCCGTGATGTTTTTCTCACTGCTACTAGTGAATGTAATGTAACACACACCCATACAATGCGCACCACCCCGTGATGTTTTTCTCACTCCTGCTAGTGAATGTAATGTAACACACACCCATACAATGCGCACCACCCCGTGATGTTTTTCTCACTCCTACTAGTGAATGTAATGTAACACACACCCATACCATGCGCACAACCCCGTGATGTTTTTCTCACTCCTACTAGTGAATGTAATGTAACACACACACATAGAATGTGCACCACCCCGTGATGTTTTTTTCACTCCTGCTAGTGAATGTAATGTAACACACACCCATACAATGCGCACCACCCCGTGATGTTTTTCTCACTCTTAGTAGTGAATGTAATGTAACACACACCCATACAATGCGCACCACCCCGTGATGTTTTTCTCACTCCTGCTAGTGAATGTAATGTAACACACACCCATACAATGCGCACCACCCCGTGATGTTTTTCTCACTCCTGCTATTGAATGTAATGTAACACACACCCATACAATGCGCACCACCCCGTGATGTTTTTCTCACTCCTGCTAGTGAATGTAATGTAACACACACCCATACAATGCCCACCACCCCGTGATGTTTTTCTCACTCCTACTAGTGAATGTAATGTGACACACACCCATACAATGCGCACCACCCCGTGATGTTTTTCTCACTCCTGCTAGTGAATGTAATGTAACACACACCCATACAATGCGCACCACCCCGTCATGTTTTTCTCACTCCTGCTAGTGAATGTAATGTAACACACACCCATACAATGCGCACCACCCCGTGATGTTTTTCTCACTCCTGCTAGTGAATGTAATGTAACACACACCCATACAATGCGCACCACCCCATGATGTTTTTCTCACTCCTACTAGTGAATGTAATGTAACACACACCCATACAATGCGCACCACCCCGTGATGTTTTTCTCACTCCTACTAGTGAATGTAATGTAACACACACCCATACCATGCGCACCACCCCGTGATGTTTTTCTCACTCCTACTAGTGAATGTAACGTAACACACACCCATACCATGCGCACAACCCGTGATATTTTTCTCACTCCTACTAGTGAATGTAATGTAACACACACCCATACAATGCGCACCACCCCGTGATGTTTTTTTCACTCCTGCTAGTGAATGTAATGTAACACACACCCATACAATGCGCACCACCCCGTGATGTTTTTCTCACTCTTAGTAGTGAATGTAATGTAACACACACCCATACAATGCGCACCACCCCGTGATGTTTTTCTCACTCCTGCTAGTGAATGTAATGTAACACACACCCATACAATGCGCACCACCCCGTGATGTTTTTCTCACTCCTGCTAGTGAATGTAATGTAACACACACCCATACAATGCGCACCACCCCGTGATGTTTTTCTCACTCCTACTAGTCAATGTAATGTAACACACACCCATACAATGCGCACCACCCCGTGATGTTTTTCTCACTGCTACTAGTGAATGTAATGTAACACACACCCATACAATGCGCACCACCCCGTGATGTTTTTCTCACTGCTACTAGTGAATGTAATGTAACACACACCCATACAATGCGCACCACCCCGTGATGTTTTTCTCACTCCTGCTAGTGAATGTAATGTAACACACACCCATACAATGCGCACCACCCCGTGATGTTTTTCTCACTCCTGCTAGTGAATGTAATGTAACACACACCCATACAATGCGCACCACCCCGTGATGTTTTTCTCACTCCTGCTAGTGAATGTAATGTAACACACACCCATACAATGCGCACCATCCCGTGATGTTTTTCTCACTCCTGCTAGTGAATGTAATGTAACACACACCCATACAATGCACACCACCCCATGAGGTTTTTCTCACTGCTACTAGTGAATGTAATGTAACACACACCCATACAATGCGCACCACCCCGTGATGTTTTTCTCACTCCTACTAGTGTATGTAATGTAACACACACCCATACAATGCGCACCACCCCGTGATGTTTTTCTCACTCCTGCTAGTGAATGTAATGTAACACACACCCATACAATGCGCACCACCCAGTGATGTTTTTCTCACTCCTGCTAGTGAATGTAATGTAACACACACCCGCCCTTTGTCTGAAGGACTGAATACTTCTGCAAGCAGAGAGGCATCGCAGCTTCCTGAGGCACCTCAGCCTGTGGTGAGTGCCCAGCACAGTCTGCCCAAATCTCAGACTGTTCCGGACCCCCCAGGCTTCTGGGTGCAGAGAAGTGGAACAGTGGGTTAGAGGCCACTACAGCTGCCTCCCCATCCCCCCGGCTACACTTGGAAGTCTGCTGAGCTCCTGACGGATGGGCGGGCCTACACTAACCCCCGAGCCCAGCCACACCTAGCCATCTCCTGCAGAGGAGGAGCTGGGCGGATCCGGAGTCCCTGCAGAAGCCCGTTCCTTTGTCTGAAGGACTGAATACTTCTGCAAGCAGGGAGGCATCGCAGCTTCCTGAGGCACCTCAGCCTGTGGTGAGTGCCCAGCACAGTCTGCCCAAATCTCAGACTGTTCTGGACCCCCCAGGCTTCTGGGTGCAGTGAAGTGGAGCAGTGGGTTAGAGGCCACTACAGCTGCCTCCCCATCCCCCCCGGCTACACTTGGAAGTCTGCTGAGCTCCTGACGGATGGGCGGGCCTACACTAACCCCCGAGCCCAGCCGCGCCTAGCCATCTGCCTGCAGAGGAGGAGCTGGGCGGATCTGGAGTGCCTGCAGAAGTCCCTTCCTTTGCCTAGAGGACTGTGGATATCTCTGCAAGCAAGGAGGGATCACAGGATCCTGAGGCACTGTGGCCTGTGGAGAGCACCCTAACCCGGCTGCAATTGAAGAGCTGTGGATCTTCCAAGGGGCAGGTGGGCGCACAGTGTCCCTGAGGCCCAGCTTGTCTGGAACTGCGGAGTTCTGAGCAGGCAGAGGAGGGACACTGGTTCTGCAGGCCCAATGGCTTGGGGTAGTGCGGTGTCAGAGGCTCAGTAGCTCCAAACATAGAAGGGAATTTTCAACAGATCCTGAGGAAGCTTTCAAATAACACTTGAAACACAGAAACATACAAAATGACAAAACGAAAGACCAAATTACAACCTCAAACATCCAGCCCATCTCAGGAAACCCTAGGAGCAATGTATATAGAAGAAAATATATCCCATCCACCTCATATATCGGACATAATAGCTACTGAAGTTGACAAACAACTCCAGGAAGCTTTAAAGAAATTCAAACTCGAAATAATCTCCCAGATAAAAGAAGAAATGATAAAAGAAATGAAAGAGATTCTAAATATATCTAAAGAAAACACAGATAAAAAATTGGAGGAACTAAACAAAAAGATAGAATCCCTAGACGAGCAATATAAGAAACAAACAGAATACATAATGCAGATGCACAGAGATATACAGGAAATAAAAAACTCCACTGAAAGTTGTAAAAACCGCCTTAATGAAAGTGAAGATAGAATTTCAGACCTTGAAGACATGATTGCAGCTAGTGAACAGGAAAGGAAAGATCTTTTGAAAATAACAAGGAATCAGGAAACAACAATTCAACAACTGCAAGACGATGCAAAGAAGAATAACATAAGAATGATAGGGATTAATGAAAGAGAGGGAGACAACATAAAGGATGTCAAGCGGATATTTAGAGAAGTAATAGCTGAAAATTTCCCAAGCATGAGATCAGAAACTGACATCAAGATCAGTGAAGCATATAGAACTCCAAACACTCATAACCAAAATAAAACTACACCCAGACATATAATAATCACCATCCCAGAAATCCAACACAAGAATAGATTACTAAAAGCTGTCAGAGAGAAAAGACAGATCACTTATAAAGGAAAACCTATCAGAATCACAGCAGACTTCTCAGCACAAACGATAAAGTCAAGAAGAGCATGGAGTGAAATATTCCAGATCCTAAAGCAAAATGATTTCCAACCAAGACTGATATATCCTGCAAAACTATCATTCAAAATAGATGGTGCAATACGATACTTCCATGACAAAGAACAGCTGAAGAACTTCATGAACACCAAACCGACCCTGCAAAAAATATTGAAAGACAGTTTAGATACACAAAGGAAAAAACCACTAAGCAAAGCAAATAATTAAACAGAACAGAAAGATAAAGATGCAACAGCAGAGAGATAACATTCCTACAATTAACCAGCATTTAACAGTAATAACCATTAATGTAAATGGTCTCAATGCACCAATCAAAAGAAACAGACTAGCAGAATGGATCAAGAAACAAAATCCAACCATATGCTGTTTACAGGAAACCCATCTAACCCAGAAGGATACTCACAGACTGAAAGTCAAAGGATGGAAAACAATTCTTCATGCAGCAGGAATCCAGAAAAAGGCAGGAGTAGCCATTCTGTTTGCAGACAACGTGAACTTTAAACCAACAATGACCATAAAGGACAAAGAAGGTCACTACATACTTGTAAGGGGAAAACTCCAAGAGGAAGAGATAACTATCTTAAATATATACGCACCAAACTCCAGAGCACCAAGTTATATAAAACAATTATTAACAGAAATGAAAACTCAAATTATCAGTAACACAATTGTAACAGGAGACCTTAATACGCCATTGACACCAAGGGACAGATCAACCAGACAGAAAATGAGCAAAGAAATAACAGAACTGAATCATACCTGTGAACAAATGGGTTTGATAGACATATACAGGATGTTCCACCCAACAACATCTGAATACACATTCTTCTCAGCAGTACATGGATAATTTTCTAAAATAGACCATATATTAGCTCACAGAACATATTTAAACAAGTGCAAAAGAGCTGAAATCATCTCTTGCATGTTATCGGATCATAGCGCTCTGAAATTAGAAATTAATGATAAAAGATACTGCAAAAATCCCACAAACACATGGAAACTGAATAACACACTCTTGAGTAATCAGTGGGTCACAGAGGAAATTAAAGAAGAAATCAAACAATACCTAAAAGAAAATGAAAATACAGATACAACTTACCGGAACCTGTGGGATGCAATGAAAGCCGTCCTGAGAGGAAAATTTATTGCACTGAGTTCCCACATCAGGAAAACAGAACGAATACAAATAAATAACTTGATGCTACACCTCAAACAGCTAGAAAAAGAAGAGCAAGTCAAGCCCAAAGCCAAAAGAAGAGAGGAAATTATAAAAATCAGAGCAGAAATCAATGCAATAGAGACTAAGAAAACAATCCAAAGAATCAACAAATCAAAGAGTTGGTTCTTTGAAAGAATAAATAAAATCGATAAGCCCCTAGCCAACCTTATTAAAAAAAGGGAAGAAAAAGCTCAAATTCATGCAATAAGAAATGAAAAAGGAGAAATCACTACAGACCCAATAGAAATACAGAAGATCATCAACACCTACTTCGAAAACCTCTACTCTCAAAAGTTTGATAACACAGAAGAAATAGACAGATTCTTAGAAGCATATGAAGTGCCAAAGCTAGATCAAGAGGATGTAAAACTGTTGAATAACCCAATCTCTGTTACTGAAATTGAAAATGTAATTAAGTCCTTACCCACCAAGAAGAGCCCAGGCCCAGATGGATTCACTGCAGAATTCTACAAGAAATACAAAGAAGACCTAATGCCGACACTCCTCAAACTGTTCAATGAAATTGAAAGGGAAGCAATCCTTCCTAAGTCGTTCCTGGAAGCAAATATTACTCTAGTACCAAAACCTGAGAAAGACCCAACTAAAAAAGAGAACTATAGACCGATCTCCCTAATGAACACAGATGCAAAAATCCTCAATAAAATATTGGCAAATAGGATCCAGCAAATCATCAAGAAGATTATACACCATGGCCAAGTGGGATTCATCCCAGGAATGCAAGGATGGTTCAACATACGCAAATCAATAAATGTAATCCACCATATCAATAAAGCCAAAAATAAGAATCACATGATCATTTCTATAGATGCAGAAAAAGCCTTCGATAAGGTCCAACATTTATTCATGATAAAAACTCTACAGAAAATTGGAATAGATGGTCTTTACCTCAATATAATAAAGGCCATTTATGACAAACCAACAGCCAGCATCATTCTAAATGGCCAAAAATTGAAAGCCTTTACTTTAAAATCAGGCACAAGACAAGGATGTCCTTTATCACCACTCCTATTTAATATAGTACTGGAAGTACTAGCCAGAGCAATTAGGCAAGAAAGAGAAATAAAAGGGGTAAAGATAGGAAAAGAAGAAGTTAAGTTATCATTGTTTGCAGATGACATGATACTCTACATAGAAGACCCCCTAAACTCCATTGAAATACTCTTAGATACAATAAATAAATTCAGTAATGTGGCTGGATACAAAATCAATACTCAGAAATCAATAGCATTCCTATACATGAACAACAAAATTACAGAGAGGGAAATAAGAGAAACTGGACTATTCACATTAGCAAGCAAAAAAATGAAATATTTAGGAATTACTCTTACGAAAGAAGTGAAAGACTTATACAGTGAAAACTATAATACACTGAAAAAGGAAATTGAAGATGATCTCAGAAAATGGAAAGACATCCCTTGCTCATGGATAGGAAGAACAAACATTGTGAAGATGGCCATTCTCCCAAAACTCTTATACAGATTCAATGCAATCCCAATAGAAATACCATCAACATACCTTATAGATCTAGAGAAATCACTCCTAAATTTCATCTGGAACCAGAAGAGACCTAGAATCGCAAAGGCAATTCTAAGCAGCAAAGGCAAAGCAGGAGGCATCACAATCCCTGACTTGAAATTATACTACAAAGCAACAGTAGTAAAATCAACATGGTATTGGAATCAAAACAGAGGCGAAGATCAATGGAATAGATTAGAAGATACAACCACAACTACAAACACACTCAACCACCTTATCTTTGATAAAGGAGCCAAGCAGGTTCACTGGAAGAACGACAGTCTCTTTAATAAATGGTGCTGGAAAAACTGGCTCTCCATTTGCCGAAAACTAAAGCTAGACCCATGTCTATCACCATGTACTAAATTAAAATCTAAATGGGTCAAAGATCTGAATATTAAAACAGAAACACTAAATCTATTGGAAGACAAAGTGGGTAGAAACCTTGGAGACATAGGAGTAGGTAGAGAATTCATGAACAGGACTCAAACCGCACGGGAAACACTTCCCAGAATCAATAACTGGGACCACATCTTATTAAAAAGTTTCTGCATGTCAAAAGAAATCTCCAGCATAGTGAAAAGAAAACCCACAAACTGGGAAAAGATTTTAGTGAACTCTCTCTCAGACAAGGGACTCTTGTCTAAAACATATAAAGAATTAAAAAAACTCAGACCTCCAAAATTCAAAGATCCAATCCAAAAATGGGCATCTGAGATGAATACGCAATTCTCAGATGAAGAAATGCAAATGGAAAATAAATATATGAAAACATGCTCATCATCATTGGTCATCAGAGAAATGCAAATTAAAACCACACTGAGATTCCATCTCACTCCTGAAAGAATGGCCAGGATCAAGAAAACCAACAACAACAAATGCTGGAGAGGATGTGGGGAAAAAGGAACTCTCCTGCACTGTTGGTGGGAGTGTAGACTGGTACAGCCTTTGTGGAGGTCTGTCTGGAGGTTTCTCAAAAAGTTGGGATTGGAAATCCCATTTATTCCAGCTATTCCACTTCTAGGCATATTCCCAGAAGAACTGAAAGCATCATACCACAGTGATTTATGTGCACCTATGTTTATAGCAGCACAATTTGTAATCGCCAGATCTTGGAAACAACCCAAGTGTCCATCAACTGAGGAATGGATAAAAAAGTTGTGGTATTTCTATACAATGGAATATTATTCAGCTATAAAGAAGGATCACATTGAGATATTTATCAATAAATGGGCGCAGCTTGAGACCATACTCATAAGTGAAATAAATCAATCTCGCATGTGTGAATACCGAATAGTTTCCCTAATGTAAGTAATGATTCAAATATATGAAAATATGTGGCAATCATGATTCCCCATTATGTGGCCTTGAAGCCTTATAAAATTTTCACTTATTAATTAGAAAGGCTTTATTCCGGGCTTCTTGATATGGAAATATTTGAAGCTATAGTATATGAAGTTTTATCCAAATATCTCAAGGAAAAAGACAGACACTATGGTAACTATTATTCTTTAAAAAAATTATTTAGTTATTTCTTATGTTTATTTTAATTAAGGGAAAAATTTAAAAAATTAGGATATATAATAGTAACTCTTTTCGATTTCCTATTAACTTGTTTTGAAGTCCTGTAATGCTCCCACGATCTTGTTTTGACTGATTAGACTCTGTTCCATTCTGTGGGATAGTATCAGGTCCGAGGGTATAGGCAACTACTTTGAAGGCAGTAAGATTCACTAAGATGCCCATTCTGGTTTGACTATTGTCTCCTTTGGAAGTCCTGTAATGTTTACAATGTCTAAGTTTTATTGGTCTTGTTCTCTACTGTTTTGTCCAACTTTATAATATCTAATGAGATAGACAAATCTTTTTAAGGAAACAAGAGACAACGTTGATAACTATTGTTAATAACCGTATACTCTGTTCTACATCATGTGCTAAGTCTATCCTTGGTTTTCACTGACAGCTTTGTTCTGCCATATTTGACTTTATTCCCCCCCCCCAAAAAGTAATAAGAACTAAGGAGTAATAAAATCTAAAATGTGTAAATTTTGTTGTAAAAAGAGAGGAAGGGGAAAAAAGAGCTCTAACGGATATAACAGCAAGTGTGTATAGGGATGTTGAATAGCTGACTATATTAATGTTTTTGGATCATTGAACACAGCTGTTTGTAGTCTCTCTGTTTGAATGTCTACTTTGTATTCTTTGATACTGTGATTTGAGCAACTATTTCCAAGATGATAATATGTAATCTATTAACAGGTGATTTCGTACTGTTATGCTTTTTTTGTAGTTCTGTATTATATGTAACCTTACACTGCTTTGTTTTATTTTGTGTTTTTCTCTTTTTCCTCTTAAATAAAAAAAAAAAAAAAGAAAAAAAAATGTAACACACACCCAAACAATGCGCACCACCCCGTGATGTTTTTCTCACTCCTGCTAGTGAATGTAATGTAACACACACCCATACAATGCACACCATCCCGTGATGTTTTTCTCACTCCTGCTAGTGAATGTAATGTAACACACACCCATACAATGCGCACCACCCCGTGAGGTTTTTCTCACTGCTACTAGTGAATGTAATGTAACACACACCTATACAATGCGCACCACCCCGTGATGTTTTTCTCACTGCTACTAGTGAATGTAATGTAACACACACCCATACAATGCGCACCACCCCGTGATGTTTTTCTCACTGCTACTAGTGAATGTAATGTAACACACACCCATACAATGCGCACCACCCCGTGATGTTTTTCTCACTCCTGCTAGTGAATGTAATGTAACACACACGCATACAATGCGCAACACCCCGTGATGTTTTTCTCACTCCTGCTAGTGAATGTAATGTAACACACACCCATACAATGCGCACCACCCCGTGATGTTTTTCTCACTGCTACTAGTGAATGTAATGTAACACACACCCATACAATGCGCACCACCCAGTGATGTATTTCTCACTGCTAGTAGTGAATGTAATGTAACACACACCCATACAATGCGCACCAACCCGTGATGTTTTTCTCACTGCTACTAGTGAATGTAATGTAACACACACCCATACAATGCGCACCACCCCGTGATGTTTTTCTCACTCCTGCTAGTGAATGTAATGTAACACACACCCATACAATGCGCACCACCCCGTGATGTTTTTCTCACTCCTTCTAGTGAATGTAATGTAACACACACCCATACAATGCGCACCACCCCGTGATGTTTTTCGCACTCCTAGTAGTGAATGTAATGTAACACACACCCATACAATGCGCACCACCCCGTGATGTTTTTCTCACTCCTACTAGTGAATGTAATGTAACACAAACCCATACAATGCGCACCACCCCGTGATGTTTTTCTCACTCCTACTAGTGAATGTAATGTAACACACACCCATACAATGCGCACCACCCCTTGATGTTTTTCTCACTCCTACTAGTGAATGTAATGTAACACACACCCATACAATGCGCACCACCCCGTGATGTTTTTCTCACTGCTACTATTGAATGTAATGTAACACACACCCATACAATGCGCACCACCCCGTGATGTTTTTCTCAATCCTACTAGTGAATGTAATGTAACACACACCCATACAATGCGCACTACCCCGTGATGTTTTTCTCACTCCTACTAGTGAATGTAATGTAACACACACCCATACAATGCGCACCACCCCGTGATGATTTTCTCACTGCTACTAGTGAATGTAATGTAACACACACCCATACAATGCGCACCTCCCCGTGATGTTTTTCTCACTCCTACTAGTGAATGTAATGTAACACACACCCATACCATGCGCACCACCCCGTGATGTTTTTCTCACTCCTACTAGTGAATGTAATGTAACACACACCCATACCATGCGCACAACCCCGTGATGTTTTTCTCACTCCTACTAGTGAATCTAATGTAACACAAACCCATACATTGAGTAACACCCCGTGATGTTTTTTTCACTCCTACTAGTAAATCTAATGCAACACACACCCATACAATGCCCACCACCCAGTGATGTTTTTCTCACTCCTACTAGTGAATGTAATGTAACACACACCCATACAATGCGCACCACCCCGTGATGTTTTTCTCACTCCTGCTAGTGAATGTAATGTAACACACACCCATACAATGCGCACCACCCCGTGATGTTTTTCTCACTCCTGATAGTGAATGTAATGTAACACACACCTATACAATGCGCACCACCCCGTGATGTTTTTCTCACTCCTGCTAGTGAATGTAATGTAACACACACCCATACAATGCGCACCACCCCGTGATGTTTTTCGCACTCCTAGTAGTGAATGTAATGTAACACACACCCATACAATGCGCACCACACCGTGATGTTTTTCTCACTCCTACTAGTGAATGTAATGTAACACACACCCATACAATGCGCACCACCCTGTGATGTTTTTCTCACTCCTACTAGTGAATGTAATGTAACACACACCCATACAATGCGCACCACCCCTTGATGTTTTTCTCACTCCTACTAGTGAATGTAATGTAACACACACCCATACAATGCGCACCACCCCGTGATGTTTTTCTCACTGCTACTATTGAATGTAATGTAACACACACCCATACAATGCGCACCACCCCGTGATGTTTTTCTCACTGCTACTAGTGAATGTAATGTAACACACACCCATATAATGCGCACCACCCCGTGATGTTTTTCTCACTCCTACTAGTGAATGTAATGTAACACACACCCATACAATGCGCACCACCCCGTGATGTTTTTCTCACTGCTACTAGTGAATGTAATGTAACACACACCCATACAATGCGCACCTCCCCGTGATGTTTTTCTCACTCCTACTAGTGAATGAAATGTAGCACACACCCATACCATGCGCACCACCCCGTGATGTTTTTCTCACTCCTACTAGTGAATGTAATGTAACACACACCCATACCATGCGCCCCACACCGTGATGTTTTTCTCACTCCTACTAGTGAATGTAATGTAACACACACCCATACAATGCGCACCACACCGTGATGTTTTTCTCACTCCTAGTGGTGAATGTAATGTAACACACACCCATACAATGCGCACCACCCCGTGATGTTTTTCTCACTGCTACTAGTGAATGTAATGTAACACACACCCATACAATGCGCACCACCCCGTGATGTTTTTCTCACTGCTACTAGTGAATGTAATGTAACACACACCCATACAATGCGCACCACCCCGTGATGTTTTTCTCACTGCTACTAGTGAATGTAATGTAACACACACCCATACAATGCGCACCACCCCGTGATGTTTTTCTCACTGCTACTAGTGAATGTAATGTAACACACACCCATACAATGCGCACCACCCCGTGATGTTTTTCTCACTGCTACTAGTGAATGTAATGTAACACACACCCATACAATGCGCACCACCCCGTGATGTTTTTCTCACTCCTACTAGTGAATCTAAAGTAACACACACCCATACAATGCGCACCACCCCGTGATGTTTTTCTCACTCCTACTAGTGAATGTAATGTAACACACACCCATACATTGCGCACCACCCCGTGATGTTTTTCTCACTGCTACTAGTGAATGTAATGTAACACACACCAATACAATGCGCACCACCCCGTGATGTTTTTCTCACTCCTACTAGTGAATGTATTGTAACACACACCCATACAATGCGCACCACCCCGTGATGTTTTTCTCACTCCTACTAGTGAATCTAAAGTAACACACACCCATACAATGCGCACCACCCCGTGATGTTTTTCTCACTCCTACTAGTGAATGTAATGTAACACACACCCATACAATGCGCACCACCCCGTGATGTTTTTCTCACTCCTACTAGTGAATGTAATGTAACACACACCCATACAATGCGCACCACCCCGCGATGTTTTTCTCACTCCTACTAGTGAATGTAATGTAACACACACCCATACAATGCGCACCACCCCGCGATGTTTTTCTCACTCCTACTAGTGAATGTAATGTAACACACACGCATACAATGCGCACCACCCCGCGATGTTTTTCTCACTCCTACTAGTGAATGTAATGTAACACACACCCATACAATGCGCACCACCCCGTGATGTTTTTCTCACTCCTACTAGTGAATGTAATGTACCACACACCCATACAATGCGCACCACCCCGTGATGTTTTTCTCACTCCTACTAGTGAATGTAATGTAACACACACCCATACAATGCGCACCACCCCGTGATGTTTTTCTCACTCCTACTAGTGAATGTAATGTAACACACACCCATACAATGCGCACCACACCGTGATGTTTTTCTCACTCCTACTAGTGAATGTAATGTACCACACACCCATACAATGCGCACCACCCCGTGATGTTTTTCTCACTCCTACTGGTGAAACTAATGTAACACACACCCATACAATGCGCACCAACCCGTGATGTTTTTCTCACTCCTACTGGTGAATGTAAGGTAACACACACCCATACAATGCGCACCACACCGTGATGTTTTTCTCACTCCTAGTGGTGAATGTAATGTAACACACACCCATACAATGCGCACCACCCCGTGATGTTTTTCTCACTCCTACTAGTGAATGTAATGTAACACACACCCATACAATGCGCACCACCCCGTGATGTTTTTCTCACTGCTACTAGTGAATGTAATGTAACACACACCCATACAATGCGCACCACGCCGTGATGTTTTTCTCACTCCTACTAGTGAATCTAATGTAACACACACCCATACAATGCGCACCACCCGGCGATGTTTTTCACAAACCTATCATACTTTGCCACTGCATGTTCCCTGACCTCCCCATGCTGACCACCCCGCGGAGCTTTTCTCCATGCTACATTGCCACTCACTGCCTATCCTAATTCAGACCCTCCGATTCACACCACACCGTGATGTTTTTCTCACTCCTATTAGTGAATGTAACGTAACACACACCCATACAATGCACACCACCCCGTGATGTTTTTCTCACTCCTAGTAGTGAATGTAATGTAACACACACCCATACAATGCGCACCACCCCGTGATGTTTTTCTCACTCCTACTAGTGAATGTAATGTAACACACACCCATACAATGCGCACCACCCCGTGATGTTTTTCTCACTCCTACTAGTGAATCTAATGTAAAACACACCCATACAATGCGCACCACCCCGTGATGTTTTTCTCACTCCGACCAATGAATGTAACGTAACACACACCCATACAATGCGCACCACCCCGTGATGTTTTTCTCACTCCTACTATTGAATGTAACGTAACACACACCCATACAATGCGCACCACCCCGTGATGTTTTTCTCACTCCTACTAGTGAATGTAATGTAACACACACCCATACAATGCGCACCACCCCGTGATGTTTTTCTCATTCCTACTAGTGAATCTAATGTAACACACACCCATACAATGCGCACCACCCCGCGATGTTTTTCACAAACCTATCCTACATTGCCACTGCATGTTCCCTGACCTCCCCATGCTGACCACCCCGCGGTGCTTTTCTCCATGCTACATTGCCACTCACTGCCTATCCTAATTCAGACCCTCCGATTCACACCACACCGTGATGTTTTTCTCACTCCTATTAGTGAATGTAATGTAACACACACCCATACAATGCACACCACCCCGTGATGTTTTTCTCACTCCTACTAGTGAATGTAATGTAACACACACCCATACAATGCGCACAACCCCGTGATGTTTTTCTCACTCCTACTAGTGAATGTAATGTAACACACGGCCATACAATGCGCACCACCCCGTGATGTTTTTCTCACTCCTAGTAGTGAATGTAATGTAACACACACCCATACAATGCGCACCACCCCGTGATGTTTTTCTCACTCCTACTAGTGAATGTAATGTAACACACACCCATACAATGCGCACCACCCCGTGATGTTTTTCTCACTCCTACTGGTGAATGTAATGTAACACACACCCATACAATGCGCACCACACCGTGATGTTTTTCTCACTCCTACTAGTGAATATAATGTAACACACACCCATACAATGCGCACCACCCCGTGATGTTTTTCTCACTCCTACTAGTGAATCTAATGTAACACACACCCATACAATGCGCACCACCCCGTGATGTTTTTCTCACTCCTACTGGTGAATGTAATGTAACACACACCCATACAATGCGCACCACACCGTGATGTTTTTCTCACTCCTAGTGGTGAATGTAATGTAACACACACCCATACAATGCGCACCACCCCCTGATGTTTTTCTCACTCCTACTAGTGAATGTAATGTAACACACACCCGTACAATGCGCACCACCCCGTGATGTTTTTCTCACTCCTACTAGTGAATGTAATGTAACACACACCCATACAATGCGCACCACCCCGTGATGTTTTTCTCACTGCTACTAGTGAATGTAATGTAACACACACCCATACAATGCGCACCACCCGTGATGTTTTTCTCACTCCTACTAGTGAATGTAATGTAACACACACCCATACAATGCGCACCACCCAGTGATGTTTTTCTCACTCCTACTAGTGAATGTAATGTAACACACACCCATACAATGCGCACCACCCCGTGATGTTTTTCTCACTCCTACTGGTGAATGTAATGTAACACACACCCATACAATGCGCACCACCCCGTGATGTTTTTCTCACTCCTAGTGGTGAATGTAATGTAACACACACCCATACAATGCGCACCACCCCGTGATGTTTTTCTCACTCCTACTAGTGAATGTAATGTAACACACACCCATACAATGCTCACCACCCCGTGATGTTTTTCTCACTCCTACTAGTGAATGTAATGTAACACACACCCATACAATGCGCACCACCCCGTGATGTTTTTCTCACTCCTACTAGTGAATGTAATGTAACACACACCCATACAATGCGCACCACCCTGTGATGTTTTTCTCACTCCTTCTAGTGAATGTAATGTAACACACACCCATACAATGCGCACCACACCGTGATGTTTTTCTCACTCCTGCTAGTGAATATAATGTAACACAAACCCATACAATGCGCACCACCCCGTGATGTTTTTCTCACTCCTACTAGTGAATCTAATGTAACACACACCCATACAATGCGCACCACCCCGTGATGTTTTTCTCACTCCTACTGGTGAATGTAATGTAACACACACCCATACAATGCGCACCACACCGTGATGTTTTTCTCACTCCTAGTGGTGAATGTAATGTAACACACACCCGTACAATGCGCACCACCCCGTGATGTTTTTCTCACTCCTACTAGTGAATGTAATGTAACACACACCCATACAATGCGCACCACCCCGTGATGTTTTTCTCACTCCTACTAGTGAATGTAATGTAACACACACCCATACAATGCGCACCACCCCGTGATGTTTTTCTCACTCCTACTACTGAATGTAATGTAGCACACACCCATACAATGCGCACCACCCCGTGATGTTTTTCTCACTCCTACTAGTGAATGTAATGTAACACACACCCATACAATGCGCACCACCCCGTGATGTTTTTCTCACTCCTACTAGTGAATGTAACGTAACACACACCCATACAATGCGCACCACCCCGTGATGTTTTTCTCACTCCTACTGGTGAATGTAATGTAACACACACCCATACAATGCGCACCACCCCGTGATGTTTTTCTCACTCCTAGTGGTGAATGTAATGTAACACACACCCATACAATGCACACCACCCCGTGATGTTTTTCTCACTCCTACTAGTGAATGTAATGTAACACACACCCATACAATGCGCACCACCCCGTGATGTTTTTCTCACTCCTACTAGTGAATTTAATGTAACACACACCCATACAATGCGCACCACCCCGTGATGTTTTTCTCACTGCTGCTAGTGAATGTAATGTAACACACACCCATACAATGCGCACCACCCCGTGATGTTTTTCTCACTGCTACTAGTGAATGTAATGTAACACACACCCATACAATGCGCACCACCCCGTGATGTTTTTCTCACTGCTACTAGTGAATGTAATGTAACACACACCCATACAATGCGCACCACCCCATGATGTTTTTCTCACTCCTACTAGTGAATGTAATGTAACACACACCCATACAATGCGCACCACCCCGTGATGTTTTTCTCACTCCTCTTAGTGAATGTAATGTAACACACACCCATACAATGCGCACCACCCCGTGATGTTTTTCTCACTCCTACTAGTGAATCTAAAGTAACACACAACCATACAATGCGCAACACCCCGTGATGTTTTTCTCACTCCTACTAGTGAATGTAATGTAACACACACCCATACAATGCGCACCACCCCGTGATGTTTTTCTCACTCCTACTAGTGAATTTAATGTAACACACACCCATACAATGCGCACCACCCCGTGATGTTTTTCTCACTGCTGCTAGTGAATGTAATGTAACACACACCCATACAATGCGCACCACCCCGTGATGTTTTTCTCACTGCTACTAGTGAATGTAATGTAACACACACCCATACAATGCGCACCACCCCGTGATGTTTTTCTCACTGCTACTAGTGAATGTAATGTAACACACACCCATACAATGCGCACCACCCCATGATGTTTTTCTCACTCCTACTAGTGAATGTAATGTAACACACACCCATACAATGCGCACCACCCCGTGATGTTTTTCTCACTCCTACTAGTCAATGTAATGTAACACACACCCATACAATGCGCACCACCCCGTGATGTTTTTCTCACTCCTAGTAGTGAATGTAATGTAACACACACCCATACAATGCGCACCACCCCGTGATGTTTTTCTCACTCCTACTAGTGAATGTAATGTAACACACACCCATACAATGCGCACCACCCTGTGATGTTTTTCCCACTCCTACTAGTGAATGTAATGTAACACACACCCATACAATGCGCACCACCCCGTGATGTTTTTCTCACTCCTACTAGTGAATGTAATGTAACACACACCCATACAATGCGCACCACCCCGTGACGTTTTTCTCACTCCTACTAGTGAATGTAATGTAACACACACCCATACAATGCGCACCACCCCGTGATGTTTTTCTCACTCCTACTAGTGAATGTAATGTAACACACACCCATACAATGCGCACCACCCCGTGATGTTTTTCTCACTCCTACTAGTGAATGTAAGGTAACACACACCCATACAATGCGCACCACACCGTGATGTTTTTCTCACTCCTACTAGTGAATGTAATGTAACACACACCCATACAATGCGCACCACCCCGTGATGTTTTTCTCACTCCTACTAGTGAATCTAATGTAACACACACCCATACAATGCGCACCACCCCGTGATATTTTTCTCACTCCTACTGGTGAATGTAATGTAACACACACCCATACAATGCGCACCACCCCGTGATGTTTTTCTCACTCCTACTGGTGAATGTAATGTAACACACACTCATGCAATGCGCACCACACCGTGATGTTTTTCTCACTCCTAGTGGTGAATGTAATGTAACACACAACCATACAATGCGCACCACCCCGTGATGTTTTTCTCACTCCTACTGGTGAATGTAATGTAACACACACCCATACAATGCGCACCACCCCGTGATGTTTTTCTCACTCCTACTAGTGAATGTAATGTAACACACACCCATACAATGCGCAGCACCCCGTGATGTTTTTCTCACTGCTACTAGTGAATGTAATGTAACACACACCCATACAATGCGCACCACGCCGTGATGTTTTTCTCACTGCTACTAGTGAATGTAATGTAACACACACCCATACAATGCGCACCACCCCGTGATGTTTTTCTCACTCCTACTAGTGAATGTAATGTAACACACACCCATACAATGCGCACCACCCCGTGATGTTTTTCTCACTCCTTCTAGTGAATGTAATGTAACACACACCCATTCAATGCGCACCACACCGTGATGTTTTTCTCACTCCTACTAGTGAATATAATGTAACACACACCCATACAATGCGCACCACCCCGTGATGTTTTTCTCACTCCTACTAGTGAATCTAATGTAACACACACCCATACAATGCGTACCACCCCGTGATGTTTTTCTCACTCCTACTGGTGAATGTAATGTAACACACACCCATACAATGCGCACCACACCGTGATGTTTTTCTCACTCCTAGTGGTGAATGTAATGTAACACACACCCATACAATGCGCACCACCCCCTGATGTTTTTCTCACTCCTACTAGTGAATGTAATGTAACACACACCCATACAATGCGCACCACCCCGTGATGTTTTTCTCACTCCTACTAGTGAATGTAATGTAACACACACCCATACAATGCGCACCACCCCGTGATGTTTTTCTCACTGCTACTAGTGAATGTAATGTAACACACACCCATACAATGCGCACCACCCCGTGATGTTTTTCTCACTCCTACTAGTGAATGTAATGTAACACACACCCATACAATGCGCACCACCCCGTGATGTTTTTCTCACTCCTACTAGTGAATGTAATGTAACACACACCCATACAATGCGCACCACCCCGTGATGTTTTTCTCACTCCTAGTGGTGAATGTAATGTAACACACACCCATACAATGCGCAGCACCCCGTGATGTTTTTCTCACTCCTAGTGGTGAATGTAATGTAACACACACCCATACAATGCGCACCACCCCGTGATGTTTTTCTCTCTCCTACTAGTGAATGTAATGTAACACACACCCATACAATGCGCACCACGCCGTGATGTTTTTCTCACTCCTACTAGTGAATGTAATGTAACACACACCCATACAATGCGCACCACCCCGCGATGTTTTTCTCACTCCTACTAGTGAATGTAATGTAACACACACCCATACAATGCGCACCACCCCGTGATGTTTTTCTCACTCCTACTGGTGAATGTAATATAACATACACCCATACAATGCGCACCACACCATGATGTTTTTCTCACTCTTAGTGGTGAATGTAATGTAACACACACCCATACAATGCGCACCACCCCGTGATGTTTTTCTCACTCCTACTAGTGAATGTAATGTAACACACACCCATACAATGCGCACCACCCCGTGATGTTTTTCTCACTGCTACTAGTGAATGTAATGTAACACACACCCATACAATGCGCACCACCCCGTGATGTTTTTCTCACTCCTACTAGTGAATGTAATGTAACACACACCCATACAATGCGCACCACCCCGTGATGTTTTTCTCACTCCTACTAGTGAATGTAATGTAACACACACCCATACAATGCGCACCACCCCGTGATGTTTTTCTCACTCCTAGTGGTGAATGTAATGTAACACACACCCATACAATGCGCAGCACCCCGTGATGTTTTTCTCACTCCTAGTGGTGAATGTAATGTAACACACACCCATACAATGCGCACCACCCCGTGATGTTTTTCTCTCTCCTACTAGTGAATGTAATGTAACACACACCCATACAATGCGCACCACGCCGTGATGTTTTTCTCACTCCTACTAGTGAATGTAATGTAACACACACCCATACAATGCGCACCACCCCGCGATGTTTTTCTCACTCCTACTAGTGAATGTAATGTAACACACACCCATACAATGCGCACCACCCCGTGATGTTTTTCTCACTCCTACTGGTGAATGTAATATAACATACACCCATACAATGCGCACCACACCATGATGTTTTTCTCACTCTTAGTGGTGAATGTAATGTAACACACACCCATACAATGCGCACCACCCCGTGATGTTTTTCTCACTCCTACTAGTGAATGTAATGTAACACACACCCATACAATGCGCACCACCCCGTGATGTTTTTCTCACTGCTACTAGTGAATGTAATGTAACACACACCCATTCAATGCGCACCACGCCGTGATGTTTTTCTCACTGCTACTAGTGAATGTAATGTAACACACACCCATACAATGCGCACCACCCCGTGATGTTCTTCTCACTCCTACTGGTGAATGTAATGTAACACACACCCATACAATGCGCACCACCCCGTGATGTTTTTCTCACTCCTACTAGTGAATGTAATGTAACACACACCCATACAATGCGCACCACCCCGTGATGTTTTCCTCACTCCTACTAGTGAATGTAATGTAACACACACCCATACAATGCGCACCACCCCGTGATGTTTTTCTCACTGCTACTAGTGAATGTAATGTAACACACACCCATACAATGCGCACCACCCCGTGATGTTTTTCTCACTCCTATTAGTGAATGTAATGTAACACACACCCATACAATGCGCTCCACCCCGTGATGTTTTTCTCACTCCTAGTAGTGAATGTAATGTAACACACACCCATACAATGCGCACCACCCCGTGATGTTTTTCTCACTCCTACTAGTGAATGTAATGTAACACACACCCATACAATGCGCACCACCCCGTGATGTTTTTCTCACTCCTACTAGTGAATGTAATTTAACACACACCCATACAATGCGCACCACCCCGTGATGTTTTTCTCACTCCTACTAGTGAATGTAATGTAACACACACCCATACAATGCGCACCACCCCGTGATGTTTTTCTCACTCCTACTAGTGAATGTAATGTAACACACACCCATACAATGCGCACCACCCCGTGATGTTTTTCTCACTACTACTAGTGAATGTAATGTAACACACACCCATACAATGCGCACCACCCCGCAATGTTTTTCTCACTCCTACTAGTGAATGTAATGTAACACACACCCATACAATGCGCACCACCCCGCGATGTTTTTCTCACTCCTACTAGTGAATGTAATGTAACACACACCCATACAATGCGCACCACCCCGCGATGTTTTTCTCACTCCTATTAGTGAATATAATGTAACACACACCCATACAATGCGCACCACCCCGGGATGTTTTTCTCACTCCTACTAGTGAATCGAATGTAACACACACCCATACAATGCGCACCAAACCGTGATCTTTTTCTCACTCCTACTGGTGAATGTAATGTAACACACACCCATACAATGCGCACCACACCGTGATGTTTTTCTCACTCCTAGTGGTGAATGTAATGTAACACACACCCATACAATGCGCACCACCCCGTGATGTTTTTCTCACTCCTACTAGTGAATGTAATGTAACACACACCCATACAATGCGCACCACCCCGTGATGTTTTTCTCACTCCTACTAGTGAATGTAATGTAACACACACCCATACAATGCGCACCACCCCGTGATGTTTTTCTCACTGCTACTAGTGAATGTAATGTAACACACACCCATACAATGCGCACCACGCCGTGATGTTTTTCTCACTGCTACTAGTGAATGTAATGTAACACACACCCATACAATGCGCACCACCCCGTGATGTTTTTCTCACTCCTACTAGTGAATGTAATGTAACACACACCCATACAATGCGCACCACCCCGTGATGTTTTTCTCACTCCTACTGGTGAATTTAATGTAACACACACCCATACAATGCGCACCACACCGTGATGTTTTTCTCACTCCTAGTGGTGAATGTAATGTAACACACACCCATACAATGCGCACCACACCGTGATGTTTTTCTCACTCCTACTGGTGAATGTAATGTAACACACACCCACAAAATGCGCACGACCCCGTGATATTTTTCTCACTCCTACTAGTGAATGTAATGTAACACACACCCATACAATGCGCACCACCCCGTGATGTTTTTCTCACTCCTACTAGTGAATGTAATGTAACACACACCCATACAATGCACACCACCCCGTGATGTTTTTCTCACTCCTACTAGTGAATGTAATGTAACACACACCCATACAATGCGCACCACCCCGTGATGTTTTTCTCACTGCTACTAGTAAATGTAATGTAACACACACCCATACAATGCGCACCATCCCGTGATGTTTTTCTCATTCCTACTAGTGAATGTAATGTAACACACACCCATACAATGCGCACCACCCCGTGATGTTTTTCTCACTCCTACTAGTGAATTTAATGTAACACACACCCATACAATGCGCACCACCCCGTGATGTTTTTCTCACTGCTGCTAGTGAATGTAATGTAACACACACCCATACAATGCGCACCACCCCGTGATGTTTTTCTCACTGCTACTAGTGAATGTAAGGTAACACACACCCATACAATGCGCACCACCCCGTGATGTTTTTCTCACTGCTACTAGTGAATGTAATGTAACACACACCCATACAATGCGCACCACCCCATGATGTTTTTCTCACTCCTACTAGTGAATGTAATGTAACACACACCCATACAATGCGCACCACCCCGTGATGTTTTTCTCACTCCTCTTAGTGAATGTAATGTAACACACACCCATACAATGCGCACCACCCCGTGATGTTTTTCTCACTCCTACTAGTGAATCTAAAGTAACACACAACATTACAATGCGCAACACCCCGTGATGTTTTTCTCACTCCTACTAGTGAATGTAATGTAACACACACCCATACAATGCGCACCACCCCGTGATGTTTTTCTCACTCCTACTAGTCAATGTAATGTAACACACACCCATACAATGCGCACCACCCCGTGATGTTTTTCTCACTCCTACTAGTCAATGTAATGTAACACACACCCATACAATGCGCACCACCCCGTGATGTTTTTCTCACTCCTACTAGTGAATGTAATGTAACGCACACCCATACAATGCGCACCACCCCGTGATGTTTTTCTCACTCCTACTAGTGAATGTAATGTAACACACACCCATACAATGCGCACCACCCTGTGATGTTTTTCCCACTCCTACTAGTGAATGTAATGTAACACACACCCATACAATGCGCACCACCCCGTGATGTTTTTCTCACTCCTACTAGTGAATGTAATGTAACACACACCCATACAATGCGCACCACCCCGTGACGTTTTTCTCACTCCTACTAGTGAATGTAATGTAACACACACCCATACAATGCGCACCACCCCGTGATGTTTTTCTCACTCCTACTAGTGAATGTAATGTAACACACACCCATACAATGCGCACCACCCCGTGATGTTTTTCTCACTCCTACTAGTGAATGTAAGGTAACACACACCCATACAATGCGCACCACACCGTGATGTTTTTCTCACTCCTACTAGTGAATGTAATGTAACACACACCCATACAATGCGCACCACCCCGTGATGTTTTTCTCACTCCTACTAGTGAATCTAATGTAACACACACCCATACAATGCGCACCACCCCGTGATATTTTTCTCACTCCTACTGGTGAATGTAATGTAACACACACCCATACAATGCGCACCACCCCGTGATGTTTTTCTCACTCCTACTGGTGAATGTAATGTAACACACACTCATGCAATGCGCACCACACCGTGATGTTTTTCTCACTCCTAGTGGTGAATGTAATGTAACACACAACCATACAATGCGCACCACCCCGTGATGTTTTTCTCACTCCTACTGGTGAATGTAATGTAACACACACCCATACAATGCGCACCACCCCGTGATGTTTTTCTCACTCCTACTAGTGAATGTAATGTAACACACACCCATACAATGCGCACCACCCCGTGATGTTTTTCTCACTGCTACTAGTGAATGTAATGTAACACACACCCATACAATGCGCACCACGCCGTGATGTTTTTCTCACTGCTACTAGTGAATGTAATGTAACACACACCCATACAATGCGCACCACCCCGTGATGTTTTTCTCACTCCTACTAGTGAATGTAATGTAACACACACCCATACAATGCGCACCACCCCGTGATGTTTTTCTCACTCCTTCTAGTGAATGTAATGTAACACACACCCATTCAATGCGCACCACACCGTGATGTTTTTCTCACTCCTACTAGTGAATATAATGTAACACACACCCATACAATGCGCACCACCCCGTGATGTTTTTCTCACTCCTACTAGTGAATCTAATGTAACACACACCCATACAATGCGTACCACCCCGTGATGTTTTTCTCACTCCTACTGGTGAATGTAATGTAACACACACCCATACAATGCGCACCACACCGTGATGTTTTTCTCACTCCTAGTGGTGAATGTAATGTAACACACACCCATACAATGCGCACCACCCCCTGATGTTTTTCTCACTCCTACTAGTGAATGTAATGTAACACACACCCATACAATGCGCACCACCCCGTGATGTTTTTCTCACTCCTACTAGTGAATGTAATGTAACACACAGCCATACAATGCGCACCACCCCGTGATGTTTTTCTCACTGCTACTAGTGAATGTAATGTAACACACACCCATACAATGCGCACCACCCCGTGATGTTTTTCTCACTCCTACTAGTGAATGTAATGTAACACACACCCATACAATGCGCACCACCCCGTGATGTTTTTCTCACTCCTACTAGTGAATGTAATGTAACACACACCCATACAATGCGCACCACCCCGTGATGTTTTTCTCACTCCTAGTGGTGAATGTAATGTAACACACACCCATACAATGTGCAGCACCCCGTGATGTTTTTCTCACTCCTAGTGGTGAATGTAATGTAACACACACCCATACAATGCGCACCACCCCGTGATGTTTTTCTCTCTCCTACTAGTGAATGTAATGTAACACACACCCATACAATGCGCACCACGCCGTGATGTTTTTCTCACTCCTACTAGTGAATGTAATGTAACACACACCCATACAATGCGCACCACCCCGCGATGTTTTTCTCACTCCTACTAGTGAATGTAATGTAACACACACCCATACAATGCGCACCACCCCGTGATGTTTTTCTCACTCCTACTGGTGAATGTAATATAACATACACCCATACAATGCGCACCACACCATGATGTTTTTCTCACTCTTAGTGGTGAATGTAATGTAACACACACCCATACAATGCGCACCACCCCGTGATGTTTTTCTCACTCCTACTAGTGAATGTAATGTAACACACACCCATACAATGCGCACCACCCCGTGATGTTTTTCTCACTGCTACTAGTGAATGTAATGTAACACACACCCATACAATGCGCACCACGCCGTGATGTTTTTCTCACTGCTACTAGTGAATGTAATGTAACACACACCCATACAATGCGCACCACCCCGTGATGTTTTTCTCACTCCTACTAGTGAATGTAATGTAACACACACCCATACAATGCGCACCACCCCGTGATGTTTTTCTCACTCCTACTGGTGAATGTAATGTAACACACACCCATACAATGCGCACCACCCCGTGATGTTTTTCTCACTGCTACTAGTGAATATAATGTAACACACACCCATACAATGCGCACCACCCCGTGATGTTCTTCTCACTCCTACTGGTGAATGTAATGTAACACACACCCATACAATGCGCACCACCCCGTGATGTTTTTCTCACTCCTACTAGTGAATGTAATGTAACACACACCCATACAATGCGCACCACCCCGTGATGTTTTTCTCACTCCTACTAGTGAATGTAATGTAACACACACCCATACAATGCGCACCACCCCGTGATGTTTTTCTCACTGCTACTAGTGAATGTAATGTAACACACACCCATACAATGCGCACCACCCCGTGATGTTTTTCTCACTCCTATTAGTGAATGTAATGTAACACACACCCATACAATGCGCTCCACCCCGTGATGTTTTTCTCACTCCTAGTAGTGAATGTAATGTAACACACACCCATACAATGCGCACCACCCCGTGATGTTTTTCTCACTACTACTAGTGAATGTAATGTAACACACACCCATACAATGCGCACCACCCCGTGATGTTTTTCTCACTCCTACTAGTGAATGTAATTTAACACACACCCATACAATGCGCACCACCCCGTGATGTTTTTCTCACTCCTACTAGTGAATGTAATGTAACACACACCCATACAATGCGCACCACCCCGTGATGTTTTTCTCACTCCTACTAGTGAATGTAATGTAACACACACCCATACAATGCGCACCACCCCGTGATGTTTTTCTCACTACTACTAGTGAATGTAATGTAACACACACCCATACAATGCGCACCACCCCGCAATGTTTTTCTCACTCCTACTAGTGAATGTAATGTAACACACACCCATACAATGCGCACCACCCCGCGATGTTTTTCTCACTCCTACTAGTGAATGTAATGTAACACACACCCATACAATGCGCACCACCCCGCGATGTTTTTCTCACTCCTATTAGTGAATATAATGTAACACACACCCATACAATGCGCACCACCCCGGGATGTTTTTCTCACTCCTACTAGTGAATCGAATGTAACACACACCCATACAATGCGCACCAAACCGTGATCTTTTTCTCACTCCTACTGGTGAATGTAATGTAACACACACCCATACAATGCGCACCACACCGTGATGTTTTTCTCACTCCTAGTGGTGAATGTAATGTAACACACACCCATACAATGCGCACCACCCCGTGATGTTTTTCTCACTCCTACTAGTGAATGTAATGTAACACACACCCATACAATGCGCACCACCCCGTGATGTTTTTCTCACTCCTACTAGTGAATGTAATGTAACACACACCCATACAATGCGCACCACCCCGTGATGTTTTTCTCACTGCTACTAGTGAATGTAATGTAACACACACCCATACAATGCGCACCACGCCGTGATGTTTTTCTCACTGCTACTAGTGAATGTAATGTAACACACACCCATACAATGCGCACCACCCCGTGATGTTTTTCTCACTCCTACTAGTGAATGTAATGTAACACACACCCATACAATGCGCACCACCCCGTGATGTTTTTCTCACTCCTACTGGTGAATTTAATGTAACACACACCCATACAATGCGCACCACACCGTGATGTTTTTCTCACTCCTAGTGGTGAATGTAATGTAACACACACCCATACAATGCGCACCACACCGTGATGTTTTTCTCACTCCTACTGGTGAATGTAATGTAACACACACCCACAAAATGCGCACGACCCCGTGATATTTTTCTCACTCCTACTAGTGAATGTAATGTAACACACACCCATACAATGCGCACCACCCCGTGATGTTTTTCTCACTCCTACTAGTGAATGTAATGTAACACACACCCATACAATGCACACCACCCCGTGATGTTTTTCTCACTCCTACTAGTGAATGTAATGTAACACACACCCATACAATGCGCACCACCCCGTGATGTTTTTCTCACTGCTACTAGTGAATGTAATGTAACACACACCCATACAATGCGCACCATCCCGTGATGTTTTTCTCACTCCTACTAGTGAATGTAATGTAACACACACCCATACAATGCGCACCACCCCGTGATGTTTTTCTCACTCCTACTAGTGAATGTAATGTAACACACACCCATACAATGCGCACCACCCCGTGATGTTTTTCTCACTCCTACTAGTGAATGTAATGTAACACACACCCATACAATGCGCACCACCCCGTGATGTTTTTCTCACTCCTACTAGTGAATGTAATGTAACACACACCCATACAATGCGCACCACACCGTGATGTTTTTCTCACTCCTTCTAGTGAATGTAATGTAACACACACCCATTCAATGCGCACCACACCGTGATGTTTTTCTCACTCCTACTAGTGAATATAATGTAACACACACCCATACAATGCGCACCACCCCGTGATGTTTTTCTCACTCCTACTAGTGAATCTAATGTAACACACACCCATACAATGCGTACCACCCCGTGATGTTTTTCTCACTCCTACTGGTGAATGTAATGTAACACACACCCATACAATGCGCATCTCACCGTGATGTTTTTCTCACTCCTAGTGGTGAATGTAATGTAACACACACCCATACAATGCGCACCACCCCCTGATGTTTTTCTCACTCCTACTAGTGAATGTAATGTAACACACACCCATAAAATGCGCACCACCCCGTGATGTTTTTCTCACTCCTACTAGTGAATGTAATGTAACACACACCCATACAATGCGCACCACCCCGTGATGTTTTTCTCACTCCTACTAGTGAATGTAATGTAACACACACCCATACAATGCGCACCACCCCGTGATGTTTTTCTCACTCCTACTAGTGAATGTAATGTAACACACACCCATACAATGCGCACCACCCCGTGATGTTTTTCTCACTGCTACTAGTGAATGTAATGTAACACACACCCATACAATGCGCACCACGCCGTGATGTTTTTCTCACTGCTACTAGTGAATGTAATGTAACACACACCCATACAATGCGCACCACCCCGTGATGTTTTTCTCAGTCCTACTAGTGAATGTAATGTAACACACACCCATACAATGCGCACCACCCCGTGATGTTTTTCTCATTCCTTCTAGTGAATGTCATGTAACACATACCCATTCAATGCGCACCACACTGTGATGTTTTTCTCACTCCTACTAGTGAATTTAATGTAACACACACCCATACAATGCGCACCACCCCGTGATGTTTTTCTCACTCCTACTAGTGAATGTAATGTAACACACACCCATACAATGCGTACCACCCCGTGATGTTTTTCTCACTCCTACTGGTGAATGTAATGTAACACACACCCATACAATGCGCACCACACCGTGATGTTTTTCTCACTCCTAGTGGTGAATGTAATGTAACACACACCCATACAATGCGCACCACCCCCTGATGTTTTTCTCACTCCTACTAGTGAATGTAATGTAACACACACCCATACAATGCGCACCACCCCGTGATGTTTTTCTCACTCCTACTAGTGAATGTAATGTAACACACACCCATACAATGCGCACCACCCCGTGATGTTTTTCTCACTTCTACTAGTGAATGTAATGTAACACACACCCATACAATGCGCACCACCCCGTGATGTTTTTCTCACTCGTACTAGTGAATGGAATGTAACACACACCCATACAATGCGCACTACCCCGTGATGTTTTTCTCACTCCTACTAGTGAATGTAATGTAACACACACCCATACAATGCGCACCACCCCGTGATGTTTTTCTCACTCCTACTAGTGAATGTAATGTAACACACACCCATACAATGCGCAGCACCCCGTGATGTTTTTCTCACTCCTAGTGGTGAATGTAATGTAACACACACCCATACAATGCGCACCACCCCGTGATGTTTTTCTCTCTCCTACTAGTGAATGTAATGTAACACACACCCATACAATGCGCACCACCCCGTGATGTTTTTCTCACTCCTACTAGTGAATGTAATGTAACACACACCCATACAATGCGCACGACCCCGTGATGTTTTTCTCACTGCTACTAGTGAATGTAATGTAACACACACCCATACAATGCGCACCACGCCGTGATGTTTTTCTCACTGCTACTAGTGAATGTAATGTAACACACACCCATACAATGCGCACCACCCCGTGATGTTTTTCTCACTCCTACTGGTGAATGTAATGTAACACACACCCATACAATGCGCACCACCCCGTGATGTTTTTCTCACTCCTACTGGTGAATGTAATGTAACACACACCCATACAATGCGCACCACCCCGTGATGTTTTTCTCACTCCTACTGGTGAATGTAATGTAACACACACCCATACAATGCGCACCACCCCGTGATGTTTTTCTCACTGCTACTAGTGAATGTAATGTAACACACACCCATAGAATGCGCACCACACCGTGATGTTTTTCTCTCTGCTACTAGTGAATGTAATGTAACACAAACCCATACAATGCGCACCACCCCGTGATGTTTTTCTCACTGCTACTAGTGAATGTAATGTAACACACACCCATACAATGCGCACCACCCCGTGATGTTTTTCTCACTCCTATTAGTGAATGTAATGTAGCACACACCCATACAATGCGCACCACCCCGTGATGTTTTTCTCACTCCTAGTAGTGAATGTAATGTAACACACACCCATACAATGCGCACCACCCCGTGATGTTTTTCTCACTCCTACTAGTGAATGTAATGTAACACACACCCATACAATGCGCACCACCCCGTGATGTTTTTCTCACTCCTACTAGTGAATGTAATTTAACACACACCCATACAATGCGCACCACCCCGTGATGTTTTTCTCACTCCTACTAGTGAATGTAATGTAACACACACCCATACAATGCGCACCACCCCGTGATGTTTTTCTCACTCCTACTAGTGAATGTAATGTAACACACACCCATACAATGCGCACCACCCCGTGATGTTTTTCTCACTACTACTAGTGAATGTAATGTAACACACACCCATACAATGCGCACCACCCCGCGATGTTTTTCTCACTCCTACTAGTGAATGTAATGTAACACACACACATACAATGCGCACCACCCCGCGATGTTTTTCTCACTCCTACTAGTGAATGTAATGTAACACACACCCATACAATGCGCACCACCCCGCGATGTTTTTCTCACTCCTATTAGTGAATATAATGTAACACACACCCATACAATGCGCACCACCCCGGGATGTTTTTCTCACTCCTACTAGTGAATCGAATGTAACACACACCCATACAATGCGCACCACCCCGTGATGTTTTTCTCACTCCTACTGGTGAATGTAATGTAACACACACCCATACAATGCGCACCACACCGTGATGTTTTTCTCACTCCTAGTGGTGAATGTAATGTAACACACACCCATACAATGCGCACCACCCCGTGATGTTTTTCTCACTCCTACTAGTGAATGTAATGTAACACACACCCATACAATGCGCACCACCCCGTGATGTTTTTCTCACTCCTACTAGTGAATGTAATGTAACACACACCCATACAATGCGCACCACCCCGTGATGTTTTTCTCACTGCTACTAGTGAATGTAATGTAACACACACCCATACAATGCGCACCACACCGTGATGTTTTTCTCACTGCTACTAGTGAATGTAATGTAACACACACCCATACAATGCGCACCACCCCGTGATGTTTTTCTCACTCCTACTAGTGAATGTAATGTAACACACACCCATACAATGCGCACCACCCCGTGATGTTTTTCTCACTCCTACTGGTGAATTTAATGTAACACACACCCATACAATGCGCACCACACCGTGATGTTTTTCTCACTCCTAGTGGTGAATGTAATGTAACACACACCCATACAATGCGCACCACACCGTGATGTTTTTCTCACTCCTACTGGTGAATGTAATGTAACACACACCCACACAATGCGCACGACCCCGTGATATTTTTCTCACTCCTACTAGTGAATGTAATGTAACACACACCCATACAATGCGCACCACCCCGTGATGTTTTTCTCACTCCTACTAGTGAATGTAATGTAACACACACCCATACAATGCGCACCACCCCGTGATGTTTTTCTCACTCCTACTAGTGAATGTAATGTAACACACACCCATACAATGCGCACCATCCCGTGATGTTTTTCTCACTCCTACTAGTGAATGTAATGTAACACACACCCATACAATGCGCACCACCCCGTGATGTTTTTCTCACTCCTACTAGTGAATGTAATGTAACACACACCCATACAATGCGCACCACCCCGTGATGTTTTTCTCACTGCTACTAGTGAATGTAATGTAACACACACCCATACAATGCGCACCATCCCGTGATGTTTTTCTCACTCCTACTAGTGAATGTAATGTAACACACACCCATACAATGCGCACCACCCCGTGATGTTTTTCTCACTCCTACTAGTGAATATAATGTAACACACACCCATACAATGCGCACCACCCCGTGATGTTTTTCTCACTCCTACTAGTGAATGTAATGTAACACACACCCATACAATGCGCACCACCCCGTGATGTTTTTCTCACTCCTACTAGTGAATGTAATGTAACACACACCCATACAATGCGCACCACCCCGTGATGTTTTTCTCACTCCTTCTAGTGAATGTAATGTAACACACACCCATTCAATGCGCACCACACCGTGATTGTTTTCTCACTCCTACTAGTGAATATAATGTAACACACACCAATACTATGCGCACCACCCCGTGATGTTTTTCTCACTCCTACTAGTGAATCTAATGTAACACACACCCATACAATGCGTACCACCCCGTGATGTTTTTCTCGCTCCTACTGGTGAATGTAATGTAACGCACACCCATACAATGCGCACCTCACCGTGATGTTTTTCTCACTCCTAGTGGTGAATGTAATGTAACACACACCCATACAATGCGCACCACCCCCTGATGTTTTTCTCACTCCTACTGGTGAATGTAATGTAACACACACCCATACAATGCGCACCACCCCGTGATGTTTTTCTCACTCCTACTACTGAATGTAATGTAACACACACCCATACAATGCGCACCACCCCGTGATGTTTTTCTCACTGCTACTAGTGAATGTAATGTAACACACACCCATACAATGCGCACCACCCCGTGATGTTTTTCTCACTCCTACTAGTGAATGTAATGTAACACACACCCATACAATGCGCACCACCCCGTGATGTTTTTCTCACTCCTACTAGTGAATGTAATGTAACACACACCCATACAATGCGCACCACCCCGTGATGTTTTTCTCACTCCTACTGGTGAATGTAATGTAACACACACCCATACAATGCGCACCACCCCGTGATGTTTTTCTCACTCCTAGTGGTGAATGTAATGTAACACACACCCATACAATGCGCACCACCCCGTGATGTTTTTCTCTCTCCTACTAGTGAATGTAATGTAACACACACCCATACAATGCGCACCACCCCGTGATGTTTTTCTCACTCCTACTAGTGAATGTAATGTAACACACACCCATACAATGCGCACGACCCCGTGATGTTTTTCTCACTGCTACTAGTGAATGTAATGTAACACACACCCATACAATGCGCACCACGCCCTGATGTTTTTCTCACTGCTACTAGTGAATGTAATGTAACACACACCCATACAATGCGCACCACCCCGTGATGTTTTTCTCACTCCTACTGGTGAATGTAATGTAACACACACCCATACAATGCGCACCACCCCGTGATGTTTTTCTCACTCCTACTGGTGAATGTAATGTAACACACACCCATACAATGCGCACCACCCCGTGATGTTTTTCTCACTCCTACTGGTGAATGTAATGTAACACACACCCATACAATGCGCACCACCCCGTGATGTTTTTCTCACTGCTACTAGTGAATGTAATGTAACACACACCCATAGAATGCGCACCACACCGTGATGTTTTTCTCTCTGCTACTAGTGAATGTAATGTAACACACACCCATACAATGCGCACCACCCCGTGATGTTTTTCTCACTGCTACTAGTGAATGTAATGTAACACACACCCATACAATGCGCACCACCCCGTGATGTTTTTCTCACTCCTATTAGTGAATGTAATGTAGCACACACCCATACAATGCGCACCACCCCGTGATGTTTTTCTCACTCCTAGTAGTGAATGTAATGTAACACACACCCATACAATGCGCACCACCCCGTGATGTTTTTCTCACTCCTACTAGTGAATGTAATGTAACACACACCCATACAATGCGCACCACCCCGTGATGTTTTTCTCACTCCTACTAGTGAATGTAATTTAACACACACCCATACAATGCGCACCACCCCGTGATGTTTTTCTCACTCCTACTAGTGAATGTAATGTAACACACACCCATACAATGCGCACCACCCCGTGATGTTTTTCTCACTCCTACTAGTGAATGTAATGTAACACACACCCATACAATGCGCACCACCCCGTGATGTTTTTCTCACTACTACTAGTGAATGTAATGTAACACACACCCATACAATGCGCACCACCCCGCGATGTTTTTCTCACTCCTACTAGTGAATGTAATGTAACACACACCCATACAATGCGCACCACCCCGCGATGTTTTTCTCACTCCTACTAGTGAATGTAATGTAACACACACCCATACAATGCGCACCACCCCGCGATGTTTTTCTCACTCCTATTAGTGAATATAATGTAACACACACCCATACAATGCGCACCACCCCGGGATGTTTTTCTCACTCCTACTAGTGAATCGAATGTAACACACACCCATACAATGCGCACCACCCCGTGATGTTTTTCTCACTCCTACTGGTGAATGTAATGTAACACACACCCATACAATGCGCACCACACCGTGATGTTTTTCTCACTCCTAGTGGTGAATGTAATGTAACACACACCCATACAATGCGCACCACCCCGTGATGTTTTTCTCACTCCTACTAGTGAATGTAATGTAACACACACCCATACAATGCGCACCACCCCGTGATGTTTTTCTCACTCCTACTAGTGAATGTAATGTAACACACACCCATACAATGCGCACCACCCCGTGATGTTTTTCTCACTGCTACTAGTGAATGTAATGTAACACACACCCATACAATGCGCACCACACCGTGATGTTTTTCTCACTGCTACTAGTGAATGTAATGTAACACACACCCATACAATGCGCACCACCCCGTGATGTTTTTCTCACTCCTACTAGTGAATGTAATGTAACACACACCCATACAATGCGCACCACCCCGTGATGTTTTTCTCACTCCTACTGGTGAATTTAATGTAACACACACCCATACAATGCGCACCACACCGTGATGTTTTTCTCACTCCTAGTGGTGAATGTAATGTAACACACACCCATACAATGCGCACCACACCGTGATGTTTTTCTCACTCCTACTGGTGAATGTAATGTAACACACACCCACACAATGCGCACGACCCCGTGATATTTTTCTCACTCCTACTAGTGAATGTAATGTAACACACACCCATACAATGCGCACCACCCCGTGATGTTTTTCTCACTCCTACTAGTGAATGTAATGTAACACACACCCATACAATGCGCACCACCCCGTGATGTTTTTCTCACTCCTACTAGTGAATGTAATGTAACACACACCCATACAATGCGCACCATCCCGTGATGTTTTTCTCACTCCTACTAGTGAATGTAATGTAACACACACCCATACAATGCGCACCACCCCGTGATGTTTTTCTCACTCCTACTAGTGAATGTAATGTAACACACACCCATACAATGCGCACCACCCCGTGATGTTTTTCTCACTGCTACTAGTGAATGTAATGTAACACACACCCATACAATGCGCACCATCCCGTGATGTTTTTCTCACTCCTACTAGTGAATGTAATGTAACACACACCCATACAATGCGCACCACCCCGTGATGTTTTTCTCACTCCTACTAGTGAATATAATGTAACACACACCCATACAATGCGCACCACCCCGTGATGTTTTTCTCACTCCTACTAGTGAATGTAATGTAACACACACCCATACAATGCGCACCACCCCGTGATGTTTTTCTCACTCCTACTAGTGAATGTAATGTAACACACACCCATACAATGCGCACCACCCCGTGATGTTTTTCTCACTCCTTCTAGTGAATGTAATGTAACACACACCCATTCAATGCGCACCACACCGTGATTGTTTTCTCACTCCTACTAGTGAATATAATGTAACACACACCCATACTATGCGCACCACCCCGTGATGTTTTTCTCACTCCTACTAGTGAATCTAATGTAACACACACCCATACAATGCGTACCACCCCGTGATGTTTTTCTCGCTCCTACTGGTGAATGTAATGTAACGCACACCCATACAATGCGCACCTCACCGTGATGTTTTTCTCACTCCTAGTGGTGAATGTAATGTAACACACACCATTACAATGCGCACCACCCCCTGATGTTTTTCTCACTCCTACTGGTGAATGTAATGTAACACACACCCATACAATGCGCACCACCCCGTGATGTTTTTCTCACTCCTACTACTGAATGTAATGTAACACACACCCATACAATGCGCACCACCCCGTGATGTTTTTCTCACTGCTACTAGTGAATGTAATGTAACACACACCCATACAATGCGCACCACCCCGTGATGTTTTTCTCACTCCTACTAGTGAATGTAATGTAACACACACCCATACAATGCGCACCACCCCGTGATGTTTTTCTCACTCCTACTAGTGAATGTAATGTAACACACACCCATACAATGCGCACCACCCCGTGATGTTTTTCTCACTCCTACTGGTGAATGTAATGTAACACACACCCATACAATGCGCACCACCCCGTGATGTTTTTCT